>NW_022995762.1:313016-318148 GCF_900245975.1 Drosophila guanche
CTCTTCGAGTACCGGGTATAAAAGGAAACAATTCCTATACATGAACTAGCATGTCAATTAACTTTATGTCGTTTTTGGTCCGAGCTGCGGTATGCGTTGCGTTGGCTCCGGCGGCAGCGATCGGGTTCCCGTGGCCCGCTCTTGTAGCGGGGGACGGTGGTTGCGGTTGGCAACTGAGTCTTCTACCGAAGATTATGTTGAGAGGGTAATTGCCCTCTATTTCGTTGGCCCTTAAGGCTCAACAATATGATTATATCAATACACGTTTTACGACTCGTGTCGGAGTTGATATGAACGCTCCGTTCATTTATTCGTCCAATTCTAAACTAAAGCTTACTTCTAAACCTACACCGAAACCTAGCCGGCGAGCCGTCCGCGCTCACAAGAGATAAGAGCCGCCTACGCATAAACAAGATCATGCGATCGCTGGCGCCCAATCAGATAACAGAGCCGCCCGCTGCAACGGCATCTACTGCATCGGCGCCCTCCGTATCGGACTGGATAAGTTAGGGCGGCACATGATATTTCACATTTCTTGTGCGCTAAGTTAGGGTGTCCCATGTTATTGCTTATGTGTTAACTACTCCCCCCTTAAATCATCTCCGTCCTCGGCGATACCTATCTCTCTGATGACCTTTTGCAACTTGATTGAGGAGTTCCTTCGACTCCAGCATTGATGCAACAGGATAAGGCCACAGAGCTTGAGGCTGACCGCAATGAACCAGGTCTTGGGTGACCCACCGGATGTCATGTCGCTTCTAAGTTCTTGGATGGCCCTTAGATTGTGCTCGTTCATCGATTGTAGTCGTGGTAGGCTTAGGATTTCACCGTGCCCCGTTATTGACAGCAAAGGCGAAGCTACGATTCCTGGAACTTTCCTCAATGCTTTGTTGAGGTTTAAGAACAGGGTGCTGTTGATCACGGTTCTGTCTTCGAACGTGATGAGGTGGGCCTCTCTTGTCGTCCTTAGGGGTCCATTGTCAACGCTGACCGTTGCTCGCTGCCCATTTATGATGATTATGCCATCGTCCACTACTACAGCATTGATGCAACAGGATGGTGGTGGCCAGGTGGCTGGGTTGCGTGCGTCATGAAGCAGAGCCGCCGGCGTGTACTTCGCGACATAAAGATAATTTTAACCTGGGAGTATTCTACTTAAATATGAAATGAAAAATTCTTATATTCTTACATACTCCCAACAAATAAGCTACTGGGAGCTCTGTGAGCTGTTCGGTAAAAATAGATTTTAGGTCTTAGTGGGATATTCGCTTTGGCAAGTGTGATCGTAATCATGAGATTTGGACTACCGAAATTAGCATCCTGTTTCTGTGCCTCTGTGTTAATCAGTACTCAGTTAATCAGTCTATGATTCTACAAGCTGCTATTTTTTCGAAGCCCAACTCGTCGGGGGTACTTGCTACGACCTTTAATGCTGTTATCAGGAAGTCTAGGCTTCTGGCCATGTATCATTAAAGCGGACAACGGATTTTTTTATGTTCTATATCTGAATGTGGGAACAACTCCAACATTTTAACGGTATAAAAGGCGGTGATCCGCGCAGTTGTAGTAGAAGGGAGTAGGAAGAGTATTCCGTCAAACCTGCGGGAATGATACCTTAAATCTGTAAAACAAAAGTTTGAATTATTTCAGATTGTTCTTATGGACCACCCTCCCCTTAATTAGAACTGCCGTTCCAAGGTCCGCTTGTACCCGTTCTTCTGAGTACAGCGGGGTTAGCTTGTTCCCTAGTCTTTTGTTATTCCTTGGGTAAACCTTTTCACCCACTTCAAAGACTCTGTTCTGCCTCGAGATGTTAAACCTGTCGATATTGGCCTTTTGTGCCTTATCAATTCTGGTTCTAATTGCTAACTTCAGATCGTTGTTGCTTACATGGATTGCTTCTACAGGCTTCTGGTCTATGACCGAATGTAGTGTCCTGTTGTATTCTACAGTGGCGCGCATGATTAGCTAGACGGTGTCCTCAATCTTTTGGTCGAGTTCTATGCACCTTGCTATCTCTGCCAACGTGCTGTGAAATCTCTCGACTTGCCCGTTGGAGCTACTATGTAGAGGGGGTGCATTTACGATGTCGATGCCATATTGGTTTTTAAGCAAAGAGGTAATTGTTTCGGAGTTGAAGGAAGGCTCATTGTCACAATATATGGTCTTGGTATTCGGGTAAAAATTTATCAATTGTATAATGAGGGCTCGTACCTCTACTATAGCCCTGGAAGAGAGGGGCTGTACGATGGCAAACTTTGAGAACTTGTCGATGCAGGTCAAAAAAAGTTTCTTGTCTGTGGAGAATATATCAATGTGCAGCATTTCTCCGGCGTATGACGGAACAGGGGTGACCCCCAGCTCTTGTTTTTTTGGGTGTCTGTTATACTTTGCCTTGGTGCAGACTCTGCAGTTCATAACCACCTCGTTAGCAAGTTTGGTCATTTTCGGGAAATAGTAGTCACGAAGGACCTGCTTAACATTTTCTTGGGCTGCCCTATGGGCGCGATTGTGTTCGGCTGTAATTATTTCAGCCTGCTCGCTTGCATCTGTGATATCGTTCACGAAGTTTTTGCAATGCCAGAACTTGGTTGCGGGAAACTCCAGCACCAGAGCATGTTGGAGGGTAGCTAAAGTCGGAAGATCACAGTGGATTGCATTCACGACCTTGGAATTGACCACCTCCTTTACTGACTTAATTAGTGAGTCCTTATCGTTGAAGTGAATAATGTGGCGGGTTTTTCCGCCGAAAATTATGAAGTTTCGCCGTAGAGGCTGGCTAGCTTCTTCTAGAATTATTTGGTTTCTGAAACAGTTGAGGGGCTTATCCGTGGTTTCCACTGTGTAAGACAGAGAGAGCTCGCTGTGCACCGTGGCAGCATCGGACTGAGGCTCTTCGTGTAGGTTATTAATGTTTTGTCTGGACAAGGCGTCGACCACGAAGTTTTCCTTACCCGGTTTGTAGAACACCTTAGCGTTATGTTCCTCTATAAAGGCTTTCCACCGTTTGATTTTGGCATTTGTGTTCCTATCGGACACAGCAAATGTTAAGGGCTGGTGATCGGTAAAGATTCTTACTTCCTTGGTANTGTCTAACAAAAAAAATGGGGCGTTTTGCCCGAAAATATTCATTAGGCACTTGTTTTTTATTTCACTGGAGCCATGTATCGAGCTCACGGTGAAGGGGGTGTCGACCGAAGTTACGTTTTTCAGCTCCTTTATGGGCTTTATGTAATTTTTAGCCGCACCAGTGTCGATTAAAATTTTTAGTGTTTTGCCAGCCAACTGTCGCTCGACGAACGGCAATTGGGAGCGCTCACTAAAAAAATTCAACAGGTCGTTGCCGCTAGCCGAATCACTTTCTTCGTCAATTTCCGCAACCGCGGCCTCGGCTAAGTTTGCATATTCTTGTTCCCCTTGGTTAGGGGCCTGCTGTATTATATTATTTATCCGTTGGCGTCTTTGCCCAGATATACGATCTGACGTGTTCCGCCTTTTCTGAGCTTCGCCCTGTGTGACGTCGCTCTGTGGTTTCCCCCAATTGGTCTGTTGCCTAAACCTAGACATCGATGGGTCAACTTCCATAGGCTGCACTTGGTTTTGTTGTGGGGCCTCTTTATCGTTTGGCTTTGGCCAAGGATCACCCTGTTGCTGCCTATTTTGATTACTTTTTCCCACAAAATTTGGGTTCTTTTCCTGACCTCTACCTTGTCTGGCCTGGGCCCGATGACCCTGTCTATTGCCGTCGCCTGAATGGTTTTTATCCTCGATCACCTTTGCATACGTAGCGGCAAATGCGCTTCTCTCAATGCTATTTTCGGCCTCGCGAGCTAGAGCTAAGGCGGATGGCAAATCCTTGGGCTGTGCCGGGAGAACGAACAATTTTAGCGGCCTCTTGAGGCCCGCTATGAATGCGTGTAAAGCATCATTCCTAATTTCCTCGTTGAGAATGGTAGCTGCCTCCTCATTATGAGTCATGACCACTTTGTTAGTGACGAGCGTGAGCTTTCTCTCGACTTCGTCATAATATTCCATTAGATCGGTTTCACCCTGCCTAACCATTTCCAAGTGTTGACGTAATACTCGTAGGGATGTTTTGTCCGCATATGTGCAATCGAGTCTAGCTATGATTGCATCAAAAATGAGCACCGTGTTGTGCGATGTGAGCAATGCTCGAGCTGTTCCACAGATTTTATTTTTTATGATGGCCACAGCCTCGTAGTGTGTCTGACTACCAGAGTAGTTTTTGAAAACTTCGTACGCATCTAGAGCAGATTGTCTCCAAGACACATATTCCTCATGATTATGATATCTAGTTTCATTTCACATTTTATACTAGGGTCAATGGTCACTCTCTTATAAGTTTCCACCTGAGGGACACCTACAGTTAGAGCGCTCACACTATTTCTAACTTTTTCGAGTTCCCTGCTAAATTCTGCACTCAGTCGTCGTTCCTGTTCGACGAGGGCTGTGTTGATTGCGCCTTCTACTAACGCTTTTATCATGGCTGGGTCCATTTTAAATTGATTCTGCACTGTTCTGACTGGTGGCTGGTACAATAAGTCTAGGCTCTCGTCGCTGTCGTATTCGACCTTGTTTCTGTAGTCCCAACTCATAAACGATCAGCGAAGGGGAGATCAAAATTCTCTCACAAGCTTTATTTTTTCCGAACAGTCACTTACATGTTATTTTTCTTGGGGACGTGGATCCTAAATCCCGTTGGGCGCCAATTAACTTATGGCGGTTTTGTGGTCCGAGCTGCGGTATTCGTTGCGTTGGCTCCGGCAGCAGCGATCGGGTTCCCGTGGCCCGCTCTTGTAGCGGGGGACGGTGGTTGCGGTTGGCAACTGAGTCTTCTACCGAAGATTATGTTGAGAGGGTAATTGCCCTCTATTTCGTTGGCCCTTAAGGCTCAACAATATGATTATATCAATACACGTTTTACGACTCGTGTCGGAGTTGATATGAACGCTCCGTTCATTTATTCGTCCAATTCTAAACTAAAGCTTACTTCTAAACCTACACCGAAACCTAGCCGGCGAGCCGTCCGCGCTCACAAGAGATAAGAGCCGCCTACGCATAAACAAGATCATGCGATCGCTGGCGCCCAATCAGATAACAGAGCCGCCCGC
>NW_022995762.1:318861-360973 GCF_900245975.1 Drosophila guanche
ATAGTTGAGATTGAGATGGCACTGGAAGTGGAGTAATGCTAGCCAGAAAAAACCCTCAAACGCGGCTGTGGATTTGAATTTACAGATGGGAATCTAAGTCAAAAGGTTTCGACGGACTTATGAAAAGTTAAGAAATTCGAAGCGAGAAAACTTGGAGAGTGTTTGGAGAGAGTGTTTTCCTGGAGATCCCAAAAACGTAGTAGAATGCGCCATATTTGTCAAGAGTCCCATCGATATGAAATATAAATATTTCCCTCAAATTCCAAAGAGAACAAACGCTGCCACCCTTTACTGTTCATAATCTACTTATTAATAGCACTCGTAGTACCCATCCAATCCAAGGCATACTTTCAGGCGCGCCTTTATATGTGTAATTTGTCACATGACCCACAAGTATATCAAATCTATAGCCACACCACACACAAGTTGACTACCTTTTCTGTCACATTTAATACTTTATTTAATGGGATATTATTTCCGTTTCTCTTCCCATAGCTGCCCTACAAATAATTTCCGATACTCCTTATCGCCGTCCTGATACAAACTGTTCCTGATTATCGTCATCAGTGCTCTGCATGTAGCTTAAAAACTGATCGGCCATATGCCAATACCAGTGTAGGGTCACCATTTCCAATCCGCCCTTGTCGGCAATCCAAATTTGTCCGTTTTCCGATCTTTCAATGGCAGTTACTATATTTTGGCCGCAGGAGGCAGTCGATTGGCAGGGTGCACAACGCAAGCGATCGGCAAAGGTTTGACCGTACTCCAGAAAGGCATTCAGTTCCCGATCGACAAACACTTTGGTGGGGCCACAGCAGACGGCCATTACAGCCACACCATTTTGGGTGTAATAGAGGGGATCCTATATAAAAGAGAAGATACTTATTAGAGTACAAAAAGCCGATGTAACGATCTTCGACTCACCGCTAGACTTCTGGTGAACCCAATCACACCAAACTTTGAGGCACTGTATGCACAAAAGACTGGCGATGGATCCAATCCTATGACAGAGGTGACATTCACGATCAATCCACCCGATCCGCCCATCTTTCGGTCCATGTAGGGCAGCACAGTGGCTACGGTGTTCATCATTCCGGTCAAATTTGTATTGATGGTGGCATCAATGTTCCGCTCATCGCACAGGGTTGCCCCATTGATTAGTACATCTATGTAGTCCATCTGGACCATGACCTCATCGAAGTACTTCTTCATCTCCTGTCGGGCCATGGTCACATCGAAGGTCCAGAAGAAGATCTGTGTGCTGTGCTTAATGGATTGTAGCTGAGCGATGGCCGGTTGGTTTTCCACGCTCTGGAGGACTGCCAGTTTCTAGAAAAGGTACCAATAGACGAGTACTTTTGTATTCTGCAGCCATAATCCATAATCGAAAATATTTCCCTTAAGCAAAAATAGATCACTCTAAAACTAAACTTAGTTGTAGCCACAATAAAATGAAAAAGTCATTATCTTAATTAGTTTCGACCGTCCAGCAGCCTGGATACTTGTTTAAGAACTAGAACCCAGATCTCTGTTGCACTCTCCACACACCGCACTCACCGCTATATTCTTGGTCATGAGAACCTTGCTAGTCTCTAGTGCAATGCCACCGCAGTCAGCTACATAGCAGACATGCTTACCAGTCAGATCGTACATTATTTTGGCTGCTTTTCTCGACTTCTTTTCTATTACTAAAGTTAAGTTTTTTGTGTGAAATCGATAGAGCTCTTGGCCTGAATCCAATGCCCCACTGGCATTATTTATCTATTTTTAATTAAAAGAGAGCTACTGCTACTGCGTATCTGCTTTATGTTTAAATTTCTCAAATATAATTTTTTATTATCATATTCAAAACGGGGTTCCATTTAAAGAGAATCAAATCAGCCTTATTGCCATATGTAGATATATACGTAACAATTGAGTGGAAAAACGAAGCTAAAAGCTAAGAACCATGTCCCATTGAATGGGTTGTGGGGCGGATATCCCGTTTAGATGCCCGAATCCCAGTGCTTGGTCCATGTGATGGGCTCCAGAGTTCCCAAGTCCAATTTCCAGATAGCACCATTCTTGTTCAGCTCAATGGCCTTGACAAAGTTCTCGGCACACTGCTGAGAGGTCTGGGTGGGATGCTCCAGCAGCTTCTCCGCCACTCTGGGCTCCACATCCAGCCACGAGTTGAATTTGTGCACCAGAGTGGTCTTGGTGATGCCCGGATTCACAGTGTATGCGGTGACTCCAGTGATGGGTGCAAGTTTCTAAAAGATATGGATAAGTTAAGAATTAGTTTCAGAGAATAGAAAGTTATGAGATGTGCTTACCGCCAGGGAGCTGGTGAAGTTTACCACCGCCGCTTTGCTGCCAGAGTAAACGGGCACCTGGTAGATGGCATTAAAACCGGTAACGGAGCCAATGTTGCAAATGATGCCACCTGGGCCGCCCTTGCGCTTGTCCCAGAAATCCAGAATGGCTGTGATGGTGTTGACCAGGCCAGTGTAGTTAACGGCAATAGTACGCTCAATCTGATGATCGTCGAGGATGCCAGCACCGTTTATCAGGACATCGATGGTCTTGATCTGGGCAAAGATGGTCTTCAGGAGTTTGGTGGTCTCTGCGACAGGTACAGTCACATCATAAGTGTAGAAGGTGACGGTCACCTTGGGATTGACTGCCTTCAGTTCGGCAATGGCAGCTGGATTGTCAATGCGATCCAGGATGACCAGGTTCTATAAGGGGAGAATTTGGGATTAGTATTTCCATAGAGTCAATGAAAATAGTTTTCCCTCTTTCTTACCTTCAGATCACGCTTAACCAACTCCCGACTGGTGTCTAGGCCAATGCCTCCCAGACCAGCCACGAAAACAACATTCTTGTTTGTGAGTGACATTTTGAGTCTTTTGCTTTTGTAGTTCCTGACCTGGAAATCGGGGAGGATGGTTCAACGGTTTGTTAGATTTCTGCTGGTTTCAGTCTCGTATTTATAGGGAATTTATTTCGTTTCAAAGAAAAGCTCTTTCAAGCGAAAAGCTTATTTCGCGTGAAGGAAGCTTTTCGTTTCTTATCTCTCGCATTACGTGTCGTTCGATTGCGTCTTAGCAGCGTCTCGGTTTCGGATCGCTTTGTTTTGGTTTTATGCCGGTAAATGTATGTTAATACGTGTGCCTAATCAGTGGCACTTCTCTTCTACATCTGTATATGTGTGCGAGTGTAGTAAATTATGTCTATGTTTAGAGTTCAGGTTCTTGAGGAAAAATACTGCGCGTCTGGGGATCTATCAGAGTCTACACGCGCGCTGCCTGATACGACCACACAGAAAGTGAGGGCATACATCCATATTTTGAGCAGGGGTAGAGCGTTATTCTTTTTGAGGAAAAAGTATAAACAAATTAATTGGACAAGTGCCAGAACGATTTCCTAGTCCGCCAAATCGAGAGAATTATTTTTATAAACTGCTCTGAGGGAATACGTCATACGATTGCTGATATGTACTATTTTTACCGTCCAAGGTCGGGTTGATGGGTAGATTATTGCACTTAAATTCACTGAAACTTGGAGTATTTTGTCAAAGTCAGTCTCGAAGTTTTTGCAATCGAAAATCGAACATTAACTTTACCTTCCCGTGCTCGAATCCTCTCTCAGTGGAATCGAGCATGATATGCCTGTCGACTGTACATGGAATTCAGTTACTTTACTTACTTGAGCGATTTAGTAGATTTGAAGAAATGCTGGGGCAACTGCACCTGGCAACTGTTCTGAGACAATAATCGTTGTCCTCGCGATGTGCGGTGCCTTAAATACACTTCTGCCGAGCCTCTATCAACGCCTATGTATACGCAAACGCAAACGCGACGCCGGCGCTGCAATAATTCGTAATAATGTAATGTAATGTATTCAAAACTAAAAAGAAATGTTTGCTTAGAAAGTCGAGCGCTTGATACACTTTCTGAATGGTGGCCAGCATCGATATTAATCAAATTTGATTGAGGTATATTTAATAATATCAGAGAGACTGGAAATGTCATATCTAATCTGTAGATTTTACTGAAGAATACGTTCAAAAATATTTTCAATATTCAATGTCGATATGCTCTTATGGAGAAAAACACAAATCATCTGCCGCAATGTGCAGAGCGCTAACAAATATTGTAATTGGGTGGAACAAGGGAGCGGGAATGTGGATTGATAAAGTGGGAGAGAATAGCAAGACCACAGCGCGAGAGATAGCAAGAGCTTTAACCTTCAGTGAATGTCAAGCAACGTGTGAGGAGCAGAGTGTGGACCTTTCGTAGTGTTTGCTTGGCTTGAACTTCGGCTTAATTTGCACATTTACACATGTAGAGAAGATAGTGTGCTAGGGGAGAAGGGGTTCTGCGCTAGACGGAGGAGCGGAGTAGATCTAATCGTATAGACTCAGCCTAAAAAAATACACACTACACGCCCCTAAGACGCAACTCATTAGCAATCGCTTACTTGTCGGCTTGTCTGTCCGTCGAACAGGAGAAACCAAGCCCACTTCAGATCCGAGCATGAATAGCGGATTCAAGGGTGTGCCCCAAGAGAGAGGGAGAGCAAAAATGCACGCATGTAAGTAAAAGAGGAAAACAGAAAACAGCTACAGTAAAATGATAGCCCATTGGTGGTTACCAAACGTAGAGGTGAATCATAAATATATTTGTCTATCTATATATTTACTGAAAGGTGTTAATATCTAAAGAAATGTTGTCTTCTATTTTAATTTATAACTTGACCATTTCCCAAATGTTCCATTTGTCGTTGTTCGATTCTACTTCGACCACAGTGCGCCATCAGTGGGTTAAGCGAAGTAAACCGGGTCCAGGGCGTGGTGCTTCACAACGTAGGGCGGCACGAGTGATGCAATCTAGATTTTAGAGAGAGAAAGAGATAAGAATGCGGAAGAAATGAGCGTTCAATTTGCATATGAAATACGAGTAGTAGTTTTACGTACTTGAAAATGTTTATTGATGTGTAATATACATATGCATACACTAATTTATGTACATAGATAGGTTCTGTACGTATACTCGTATATATGGAAATGGAAACTGATATTTGTAAACACTTTCTGGATGATTCTTTGCATCAAATCGGTCGCTGTATTAGCATGATATCTCTGACGTTTGTAAAAGTGAAATATATTCCATTCTAATTATTATTCTATAATCATTAATCGTTTTGGCCCCCACTTGGGTTATCGAGTCGTGATTCGTGTGCCGCAAATCATGTGCAGAATGCATGTTAAAGGAAACCCTGATTTACGAAATGGTGCTTTATGCAATACCCATTGACCCAATAATCACAGCGGTTGCCTTTTCGCTGGCAGTAGTTACTGGTAAAACTAATCGAACGGTACTTCATACACGCAACATCGTATGACTGTTCCAGACATCGGTTTGATATGGTTTTTTCCTATCAGCGGACGACGCTGACTAAACATCTCAATACGAAAACCCCCCAGACATTCATTACAGTGGCTTATCGCGGGTTGTAGCGGCATATGTATGTACATAAGTGTGGCATGGCCCCCGGGACGGTGTGGTCACTCTGCCGGTGACATTCAACCTCTGGGGGGTAATGACGCCAGCAGTGTATCTGTCAAACCCGATTTATGTACACTATGTATGGACATATGTATGTATGTACATATGTATACTCGCATGTAGATGTCGCGTCGTTCCTCTAACTAATTAAGCCACTTGCATTGTCTTCACGCTGTCAGGGTCGTGTGTGTATGCCTCTTGAAACGAAACTGGGGTTTCTAAACGGCACTGGCTAAGCGGCTTACCTACGTACACATATGCACCACACGGTACCCACTGCCAGAGAAAGGCGGGAAGATGGTGTTCCGTTCTACATGCGTGTTTTTTTCATTCCATCTCTTTTTTTATGCGAGAGCATAATCTAATTTACAATTCGACCTATTTGACTCGCCTTTTTGTGCATTCTCTCTAGGAAATCAACCTCATTTGACGTTGGGGTCTCTCAAGTCTCTCTCTCAAATCAAATCCGCAAATGCAATCATCCGTCATTATTTGTAAATGTACGGCAGTTTCTTGAATATAACTTTGAAACTTGATAATTTATTAGGTTTTGGATCTTCTACAGGAATTGAGTGAAACTAATTAAATTTGTTATATTTACATAGCTTGTTATATGTAACACCCTTTTTAGTCTAAACAGAAACACTCTTCTCTGAGTTGCATGTTTAACGATTTAAGAAAAACGAGGAGGGACGGGTATAAGAAAGAACTAGAGCGTAAAGTGAGATGACATATCTCTTGATTATTCGTGTGCGCAAGTTCTCTCCTCTACTGCGAGACGATTGTGGGTTTCTCCTTACAAATAAAACGCTCACCAAACACACGATTACTCTCTCCTTCCCCTTCCTCCAGACTCATACATATGTAGGTATTGCTTGGTGTTGAAGAGAAACTAACTTTGGTGAGTTGCAACTTGCAACGATGCTGTACCGTGCAAAACATTTTAACGTCATCTTCGCTGAAGGTTGAGCTTAATTTGCTTTGCCTTTTCGCAATTTACATAAACATCAGACACAAAGCCAGTCAAGTCCCACACAGCGTGTCAAGACATGGCCTGCCACGTAGGCCTGGTCCCGATCGTAGCAATAACAATCAGAATCAAAATCAGATCCAGATTTCCAAGTCTCCCCCTCCTCGTCACAGCATCCAAAAGCGATATGTGGAGCTCAAGAGCGAAGGCGTTTGGGGCTTGGTTAACCTTTTATGGCAATGACAACAGCAGAAAATATTTATTATGAAACGAACGAATTATAAAGGAATTATGATTTCTGTCGGGGGCGTTGAATATAATTTACCCTTTTTTTTGCTGTCCCCTACAGGCCTCTATTTTATACAGCGACAATGCAAATACTGCGATAAGGCGACTGCATTATGATCACATGATCATTATCTCATGGGTGGAGGGGAGAAGACAGCTTTGAGAGACTAACACTATAAGCAAAAGATCTGGAGATCTGGATCATAGAGTAAAGAGAGTTAAAGTGGATTTTTTGGCGAAGATCTTGGTATAATATAAGATATTGGTTTATAATAATGAGAGTTTTAGTAAAATATTTAGATAAGCTGAAAAGCTGCTTACATTGTTTTTTTATACCCGGTACTCGAAGAGTAAATAGAGCATAAATTGTATTTGTGCGAATAACGGTTGTATGTAACGCACAGAAGGAAACGTTTCCGACCCCATAAAGTATATATATTCTTGATCAGCATCAATAGACGAGTCGATAAAGTCATAAAGCTATAGTTGCTCTAGTCTAGTTGTGTTTAGCTTTAATTTTCCTCGAATATTAGCCTAGCCTCTATCTTTCCTGCATGCTCGCGACCGGTTCGGTTAATCGCGCCGCGCGTCATGCGGCAGCGCCCCTCGGTCGGTTGGGCGGGAGGAGGGCTGCGTTCTGCTGGGTTCCGCGCGTAACAGGCTTTGGCTTGGTGTCGCATGGGCCACTTGATGGTGCAGTCATTGCATATCAACGTCCAGACAAAGATAAAGCCATGTCTGTCTGTCCGTCTGTCCGTCCGTCCGTCTGTTTGTCTTGTTTGTCGGCTAGTTCTCAGAGACTATAATAGCTAGAGCCACCAAATTTTTCATCCAGACTGNGGGTGGAGGGGAGAAGACAGATGTGAGAGACTAACACTATAAGCAAAAGATCTCGAGATCTGGATCATAGAGTAAAGAGAGTTAAAGTGGATTTTTTGGCGAAGATCTTGGTATAATATAAGATATTGGTTTATAATAATGAGAGTTTTAGTAAAATATTTAGATAAGCTGAAAAGCTGCTTACATTGTTTTTTTATACCCGGTACTCGAAGAGTAAATAGAGCATAAATTGTATTTGTGCGAATAACGGTTGTATGTAACGCACAGAAGGAAACGTTTCCGACCCCATAAAGTATATATATTCTTGATCAGCATCAATAGACGAGTCGATAAAGTCATAAAGCTATAGTTGCTCTAGTCTAGTTGTGTTTAGCTTTAATTTTCCTCGAATATTAGCCTAGCCTCTATCTTTCCTGCATGCTCGCGACCGGTTCGGTTAATCGCGCCGCGCGTCATGCGGCAGCGCCCCTCGGTCGGTTGGGCGGGAGGAGGGCTGCGTTCTGCTGGGTTCCGCGCGTAACAGGCTTTGGCTTGGTGTCGCATGGGCCACTTGATGGTGCAGTCATTGCATATCAACGTCCAGACAAAGATAAAGCCATGTCTGTCTGTCCGTCTGTCCGTCCGTCCGTCTGTTTGTCTTGTTTGTCGGCTAGTTCTCAGAGACTATAATAGCTAGAGCCACCAAATTTTTCATCCAGACTGCTATATGCTCACACTGAAACCAGTGTATTTAAAAAATGAGCCGCCCCCTTCCGCCAACGCAAAAGGGTGAAAACTTCCCAAATCTACAATTTTGAAGATAAAAGAAAACTAAAAACGCCATTTCGTAGATATGGATCTATCACCATATTGGGATCCGATTGGATCATTATTATGGCCACAATGAAGAAATTAATTTCCAGTGGCTAAACCCACCCCGTCCTGCAGCTTATATTTGTTTTTTGTACATTCTCTCATTCACACTCTGCTTCGCGCAGACACGTCTCTGCCTCTGCCTGTGCCACGTCTCTGCCCTGACTCTGCAGTGTGTGGCTCTAGAGGAGGGTGGCGAGCTAAAGGAGCGTTTTGGCGTGAGTAGTGTTGTTGATGTAGATGACAGATGAAGAAAAAATGTAAAATGTGTCAAAACACCGCTAAGGTGCAGATGTAGTACTGAGTGCCGGGCATAAAAGTTGTGACGCGTAAGAAGCATCTCACACGTCCCTTCTCGTTTTATCATAATTTCTTTGATACTCTTTCATTCAATACTAATTGGTAACCGATTTCCTTTATTTCAGCGCTGGCAGCGACGATGGTTTGTCCTTTATGATGATGGTGAGCTAACATATTCGGTGGATGATTATGTGAGTATTTGAATTAGGATTGGCATATAAAAAAACCCATATTATTCTTGCTTGTTTGAATGCTCCCTAAAGTGGTTCTTTTGCGATAAGAAATATTCATAAAAAAGGGATTATAAACAATAAGCGCTGTTTCGGAATTGTTTGACAATATTTGTGTGATAAGAAAGATGTGCGTTTCTTTTAATTAAAACGAGAAGGAACGTGTGAGATGCTTTTTACGCGTCACAACTTTTATGCCCGGCACTCAGTACTACATCTGCACCTTAGCGGTGTTTTGACAAATTTTACATTTTTTCTTCCTCTGTCATCTACATCTACAACACTTCTCACACCCACACGCTCCTTTAGCTCGCTCCCCTTCCCTAGACACACTGCAGAGTCGCGGCTCATTTTTTAAATACACTTGCAACAGTGTGAGCATACAGAAGTCTCGATGCTACATTTTGTGGCTCTAGCTTTTATGGTCTCTGAGGTCCAGGCGCTCAACAAGACGGACGGACGGACAGACAGGCATGGCTCAATCGACTCGGCTATTGATGCTGATCAATAATATAATACTTTATGGGGTCGGAAACGTTTCCTTCTGTGCGTTACATACATTCACTTTGTGCACAAATACAATATACCCTATTTACTCTTCGAGTACCGGCTATAAAAAGACCATCCAGGCGAGTGCTAGCTAATTTTGGCCTTGCTCCTGGCCTCGAGCCAAAAAGTGGAACATCAGACTAGCTCAACAATATTTTACCATTGAGAATGATTATAAAAATAATGTTATAAAATGAAACCAGAAAGAGAGAACCGAAGAAATACGATGACTAGCTAGTTTAAACTTATTTAATGTTGTCTCATTTTATACCCATAACGAATGTATTTTTATTCTATTGCTCCTTTTTCTTTTACAGCCCGAAACTATACCGCAGGCCTGCATTGACATGACCAAAGTGCTGGAGGTGACCGGTGCCGTGGAGGTGACAGGACATCCCAATTCCATAGCCATAACCGCACCAGAGCGTGTCACCTTTGTAAAGGGCACCAGCTCCGAGGAGTCGCAGTGGTGGCTTAACATTCTGGCTGCATTTCCCAAGTCAAAGGGCCGCCACAAGCGCAGTGCCACGCTGCCGGGTGGCCAGGTGGTTGGCAGCCTCCGGCAGTCGAGCAACATGGATATGTCCACAAAGTTGGGCAATCGTCACAGCTCGTACCACAAGGACACGCTTACGTCCTCCCAATCGGCGGGCAATTTGTTGAGTAGCCTCGATCTGAGTCCTAGTTCCACGAATACTGGAGGCTTAACCACGGTGACCAATACGCATGGCACTGTGGACGATGATGAGGAGGATGATGGTGTGGAAACGGGCGAGGATGTCGACGAAGATGATGAGGAGGATGTGCAGCCAAGGCAATCGAATGCATCGACCAGCTGCCTCATCGGACAGGATGAGAACAATCGAAGTGCGGGCAACGAGATCACAAATCGGAGTAAGTAAACTGAGAAATGGGAAACGTAAAATTTAAATTGCTAATATATTAAAGATTTAAGGGGATATTTTGATATCTCCAGGGGACTCTCGATAATTTGGAGAGTTTTTTGATTGGAACAAAGATCCCAAAAGCTTTTCAAATTAAAGGAGAAGGGTCGTGTGAGACGCTTCTTACGCGTCACAACTTTTATACCCGGTACTCAGTACAACATCTGCCCCTTTACCTAAACCCCTAGGTTTTTATCAAAGTTTACATTTTTTCATCATCTGTCATCTACATCAACAACACTTCTCACGCCAACACACTCCTTTACCTGGCCCCCCGACCTTAGAGCTACACACTGAAGAGTCACGGCAGAGGCAGAGATGCGACAGAGGCAGAGACGCGGCAGAGGCTGAGGCCGCACACTGCAGAAGCAGAGTGTGAATGAGAGATTGTGAAAAACACAGAAAAAGCTGCTGGGCAGGGTGGGTTTAGCCACTGCAAATTAATTTCTTCATTGTGGCTATAATAATAATCCCAATTCAGCGATCTGATAGACATGGTCATTGCCTACGGAATGGTGTTTTTAGTTTTCTTTTATCTTCAAAATTGTAGCTTTGGGAGGTTTTAGCCCTTTTGATGGGGCGGAAGGGGGTATGGCTCATTTTTTAAATACACTTGTAACAGTGCGAGCATACAGAAGTTCGGATGCATAATTTGGTGGCTGTAGCTCTTATAGTCTCTGAGAGTTAGTTGACAAACAAGACAGGCAGACGGACGGAGGGACAGACAGACATGGCTCTATCGACTTGGCTATTGATGCTGGGGTCGATTATGGTGTCGGAAACGTTTCCTTCTGTGCGTTACATACAACCGTTATTCGCACAAATACAATATACCCTATTTACTCTTCGAGTACAATCATTGAAAATAATGTATAAACAATAATAAAAAATTATTGTAGTATCAAATTTGATTAAAATAAATCTTATGGGGTACTTCCTACCATAGTGCACTCGCAGAGCTTATTAAAATTTCTTACATAAATCTCCCATGATAGAATATAATTTTAATCAAAGTAAACTTCTTCCATCACTTTTTTTTTGCCATCAAACAATCATAAAAACTTACATTCGCATTAATACAATATACCCTATTTACACTCCGAGTACCGGGTATAGTTAAAACAGCCTTCGAATATCCCTAAATACCTTAATACCTTTATATCCTTTATTGAAGTAAATAAATCAATGTGAAGGAATGATGTTAAAGCGACGTAACATATATCGAAAATTATATTTCAGTCATAGCTATCAATATCAACCAAAAACCTCTATTTACAATTTATTAATTATAAATTATTTTTAATTCTCTTTTTCTAATTTTTTCAAAAATAACTTAGTTTTAATTGTTATTTTAAAAGTTGAAAATAAGAGCTTAATTGATTATCCTTCGAACTGAGTGGTGTGTTATCATGAATGATCATCCTGAGCCTTGAGAGAATACTTTTCATGTGATGCATCGTATGGCCTTCAATGACGAATTTTTCTTCATTTCTAAATTTAAAAAACCGCTTATTTCTGATTTCTATTGAAAAAATAAAAAAATAAGTTTTTACTCGTAACTTTTATATAAAAAAGTTAAAAATAATTCTCAGATTGCAATTTGTATACCCGGTACTTGAAGAGTAAATAGGGTATATTGTATTTGTGGGGATTAACGGTTGTATGTAACGCACAGAAGGAAACGTTTCCAACCCCATAAAGTATATATATTCTTGATCATCATCAATAGACGAGTCGATAGAGCCATGTCTGTCTGTCCGTCTTGTTTGTTGGCTAGTTCTGAGAGACTATAAGAGCTAGAGCCACCAAATTTTGCATCCAGACTGCTATATGCTCACACTGAAACCAGTGTATTTAAAAAATGAGCCACGCCCCCTTCCGCCCCCGCAAAAGTGCGAAAACCTCCCAAATCTACAATTTTGAAGATAAAAGTAAACTAAAACTAACGCCATTCCGTAGGAAATGGCCATATCTATCAGATCACCAAATTGGGATCCGATCGGATCATTATTATAGCCACAATGGAGAAATTAATATGCAGTGGCTAAACCCACCCTGTCCCGCAGCTTTTGTTGCTCTTTTTACATTCTCTCATTCACACTCTGCTTCTGCTTCACTCGGCCCCTGCCTCTGCCCCTTATTTAGTAGGCTCTTACTACGTGTTCTGTAATGTGAACGATATCTAGTGGTTGGCGATGTCTTCTACATCTAGATGTAGTCCTGAGTGCCGGGTATAAAAGTTGTGACGCGTAAGAAGCGTCTCACACGTCCCTTGTCGTTTTTGTGGGCGAACGGTGCCTCTGCCTCTGCTCGTGTCTGTCCTGAGTGCCGGGTATAAAAGTTGTGACGCGTCAAAAGCGTCCCTTCTCGTTACTTTAAAAGTTATAACAATTACGGTCTCTGCTTTATACAATACTCGTATATCAAATCTTATCCAGCATGAACGTTTCCGGGTTTTATGCAATAATTACGTGTACCATTCAATATCCCCCGAAATATCCCTTGAAAAGGGATTAGCTTAGAAAATTTGCAAATTGTAACTTTCCTTTGATTTATTTGTATTCCTATTCCATAATTAGCAGGGCGGGTCTAATTTTTGAAATACACTCGTATCAGTGTGACAAAATTCGGTGGTTCTAGCTTTCATCAACTCGGCAATTAATCCTGATCAAGAATATATGTAAATACTTTATGGGGTTGGAAAAATTTCCAAAAAAACAAAGTTGATAAAGTTACTTTTACTGTAAATATTCTTCAGATATTGCTCCCTTGACACAGCCATTTTTTTGTTGCTGTAGTCAATTTTTGCGAGTTCCATCCGCAGTTTTGCTCTCTGTTCGCAAAAGTCTCTCGTATCGGCTGCTATAATTTTTATGATCATTTATGGCTTGCAGCAATCATAATTATCAACTCCTTGCCCCAGACGCCGACAGGAGGGGGAAGGTACGACAGATAGACAGACAGACAGACATACAGTTGAAGGATTGCAGGGCTATCTAGCGGGGACAGCAGCATCAGAAATGGGGCAGGCACAGGGGTAGGGACAGGGGGCATGGGGCATGGAGCAGTGCGTGCAGCTAGTTAAAGCCACAGCCACAGCCACGAAATTAAACTTGAGGCTGAGGCTGTTGAACAAGCTGAGACTGAGGCTGGGGCTGCTACGAATCCCCTCCACTACTTAGGCTTCATACATTTTCTTTAGATCCTATAGCAGACACACAAACACACAGAGTAGAGTAGGGTAGAGTGCAGGAAGGTCTGCATCTGGTTTGGGTTCGTTGGATGCTGCCTGCTTGCTGCCTGCCTGCTGTCTTCTGCTGCTCTCCTGTAAGTGCAGTTACTGTGAATGGTCTCACACACATTGCTGCAGGTTACTTGTTCGTGGAAAAATCATATTCACGCTTAAATTATAGTGTGTCTGCCGCACAGATTCGTAGTTAGGGTGGTAGGCACACACATAGAGCTATGCATTGGGCTGGGGGGACCCTTTCATGATCTCTCCAACCTCTATTTTTCCGTGTCTCGCTGTTGCAAATTCAAGGCTCAGTCCTCCACAACAAATGGCATTATTCCGTTGATAAATCTCCAGTTAAATACGTGAACCAGTTGGAAATGTTCGGCGGATCTTCCCTACTAAATGGAAAGCGAAAATTAACATTTTTCACAGATCCATAAGGAAGGTAAATTCGGAGAAGGAAGGTAGGTGGGTGTTTATACCCGGTACTCAAAGAGTAAATAGGGTATATTGTATTTGTGCGAATAACGGTTGAATGTAACGCACAGAAGGAAACGTTTCTGACCCCATAAAGTATATATGTTCTTAATCAGCATCAATAGCCGAGTCGACAGAGCCATGTCTGTCTGTCCGTCTTGTTTGTCGGCTAGTTCTCAGAAACTATAAGACTAGAGTCACCAAATTTTGGCTCCAGACTGCTGTATGCTCACCCTGAAACCAGTGTATTTAAAAAATGAGCCACGCCCCGTTCCTCCCCCGCAAAAGAGCGAAAACCTCCCAAATCTACAATTTTGAAGATAAAAGAAAACATTCCCTAGGGAATGGCCATATCTATCAGATCGCCAAATTGGGTTCCGATCGGATCATTATTATAGCCAGAATGAAGAAATTAATTTGCAGTGGCTAAACCCACCCTGTCCCGCAGCTCTTGTTGTTCTTTTCACATTCTCTCATTCACACTCTGCTTCTGCTTCACTCGGCCCCTGCCTTTAACGTCCCTCTGCCGCTTCCTCTACCGACTTTTAACCCACCCCGTCCCGCAGTTTATATTTGTATGTAGGTCTAGGGAAGGGCGGCGAGCGTGTTGGTGTAAGAAGTGTTGTAGATGTAGATGACAGATGAAGAAAAAATTTAAAATTTGGCAAAACACCGCTGAGGTGCAGATGCACTATTGTCCCAATGACCAGTTTTGGTGGCTGTTTACACCAAATTAGCGCAAAGGGCTTATGGCCGGGAGCAATTATTATTTTGTATAAGTAAAATTAATTTGTAGCATTAAGATATTGAATTGTTGCATTTACGACATACTCACAGGAGTTTGTTGCTATAGAACATGTAACATGTGAATACGATAGAGAAAGAGGAAGAACATGCATTTAATAGGTGAATATCGAAATTGAAGAGAAGAAGAGATTAAATTGATTTGAATTCCGACTCGGTCGAACCAGCAGCACTTGGCTTTTTATTTCGAGATTTTGATTCCGAACTGGTTGCGAGAAGTTGCGGAAACAGTGGCCAAAAGCTAATTTTTAAAAGTTAAAACCAAGACTAGGTTTTTAACGCTCTGTATTAGAAAAAGAGTGACCATCAAAGTTGCGTATAAGAAATTTTCATAGATGGCGCCACTTTCGAAAAATCTGCTGTGAAACCTAGTGGTCATTATTTCACAGAATGTGCAGGGAAAAAGTACCAATTTAAATATCTCATAAATTGGAGAATACGATTAACTGATCCAATATTTTTGATGCATTTTATTTAGTAGGCTTTTTACTTTGTATTCTGTAATGTGAACGATATCTTGGTTGGCGATGTCTTCTACATCTAGATGTAGTCCTGAGTGCCGGGTATAAAAGTTGTGACGCGTATGAAGCGTCTCACACGTCCCTTCTCGTTTCACTTCGTCTTAGACAACAATCTTAGACTTTTATTCTATTCATAAAATGCCACGGCAAACCGCACACTTCTTGACCTTTAAGGGCCATTTACTTGCTCTCTAATATATAAATAGAAATTACGCCTGAAGAGCATTATATAACGCCTTCCTCTACTTTTCAAGGTGTAAATCCCATCAATATTTCCATGTTTCATCCGCGAAAGTAACACTCCTTCATCCTCCATCGTTCTTTGACAGAGCACACCAAATCTACTCTGCAAAAGCTTTATCATAATCCTTTAAATTGCAAATGAATATTTCTATCGATTCCTGAAAGCCAGAGACAACTACCGCTTCTGGCTGCCGGTCTCCACACTCTCTAATGTAAAGACTTGCCCATTTTCCCCCCATTTCGCCACAGCCTCCACTGTCGCGTTTCCTTTTCGATTAGGGAGATACACTGCTTTGCCTGGGTAATAGGCTGCCTGGGTATATCTTTGTGTCGGTGTAGAGGCGAAGATCAGTTACCGCGCTACAGTCGCGGACTCTAGAGCATTTTCTTCTAGACATCTGGCCATACAGCTAGCCAGCTTTTTGCTGGTGGTGCTGACACAGACTAATAACATTCCATCAATAAGCAAAATTGTGCGGCAAATGAGGCAATTCATTGGCCGGGCCTGGCCGGGCCGCGCGCTCTCTGCCTTTTGGCTGAAGACATTACTGAATGGAGTTGGGATTTTCTGTTCGGAGAGTTTTCTTTCTCGTAGCTGCTTTTAACGCTCTTAAAATGCACAACGACAAAGATTATAAACTGTCTAAACCTAATAGTCGTCGGGCAGAATGTGAGCGAGAGAGTGGCGAGTGTCAGGATGGGGCCACACGTTAAAATATATATTCCAGGAGACCCATGTGCCCCTCCGGCACATGTGTGCCGTTCAAGTGGGGGTCTATCTGTGGCACGGACTTATAGTACTTGTGTAATGGACAAAGTTTCACGGCAAAGTGAATAATTACAGTTTACACTGCAACGAATTCTCTTGGAAAGGGCAAATTCTCTTCTCCTTCCATTAGTTGTGAAAAAGGTGACGAAATGGAGAAGAAAAAGGGAAAGAGATCTTATCAAAGAACAAACCAAGCAACAACTGAGAGCAACAGAAGTTGCTCCGCGTGCAACAAGGAATTAAGTGCAAGATTGTATTACAAAAGGCAAATTATAGAGGAGAGGCAGCAGCAGTAGTAAGCAACTCTCTATGGCACTTAAGACCTCGGGCATGCATCATGGTTACTCCCTATCGCAAGGAAGAACGCAAGGAAGGAAGGGACGGGACCCCTCTTAAACTTAACCCATGCTCTTTTTTTATAGTATATCAAACCTTAATTACAACCTTTTGCAACATTGTCTGTGTAGTGGAGTGTTTAGTTCGATTAGTTCATTATCAATCTATTGAGAAACCTAAACAGCCACAAAAAAGTATAGAAAGAGAGAAGGGCGGAGTGGAGTGGCAGGAGGCTGGGGGAAGCCCCATAGCTTCGACAACTTCTGTGCAAATGCAAAATGACAGCTGCGCAAGAGAGAGACTCAGAGGAGGAGGCGTTTCGCCGGCTAACGATACAAGTTGTACAATTTACGAGACTTGCAACACACACACATGCAGGAGGAGTAGCAGCAGCAGCATCCCTCGTACCGTCACCACCATCACCAGTAACCAATCAATATTCATAAGTGCAACGACTTGCAAGCTAAATTTATGCATCCTTGTGATGAGTATGAGGATGGGTATGGGCAGATGGGCAGTGGCTGTGGCTGTGGGGCTGGGGCAGTTAGAAATTGTTCAAAGTCATCCTGTGAGGGGTACTCGAGGCAAAGGCAATTTTCGCTTTCGTTCGCCCAAAAGGCAGTGGCAGAGGCAGGAGCCGAGGCAACGGCAGGTAAATCAAATTGCATTTTGATTATTTATTGCGTCTAAGGCGGAGAAGTCGGGCGGGGGGGCTTGGGAATATATGTATAAAGGCAACTGCACCGATTCGATGGGAGCATGATCGAGTGGGTTGTGCAGAGTGCACTTAATTGTGGCCATAATTAATCAAATTTTTGTTAATTAAAGAAATGAACACAAAGTGAACCAAAACGAAAAACTCAAAGCTTTGCTGCTTCCTGCTGGAGATAGCTCTTCAACGATTTGCGAGGGTATTCAAAGGGACTCTTAGGCAAAATTATAGGTCATCCCATACATCAGAGAACACTGTTTTTATCAACTTAATTACACTTGGCACCTTACGCGTCTTCCCTTTTGTTTTTTTGTTCTCTTTCTGTTTCTGTGCTCTGTTGTGCTCTGATTTGATCTTGAACTTGAAAGCGCGTAGTAACAGCCACAATAAATATTGAAAGGTGCAGAGCCCATCAGCATCAAGGGCATACTGCAGGCGCATCAGAAAGGAGCAAAGCAACAGAAGAAAGAGCCTTCCGATAATAGAGCCGAAGTCGGGAAAGGTGTTTACAGGGTGAAGGAATGCAAAGGACAAAGTATCAAATGAGAGATGACCTGTAGAGTGTTGGAAGAAGAAAGGATTCGCTTGAGTATTCCTCAAAGATTTACAGTTTTACAGTCTACAGTTTTTTCCTTCCTACTACTTTATGGATACAAATTTCTCCTTCTCTGATCAATATTTAACTCTCCACAACTTTCAAAATTCTTCCGGCCTCCTGCAGCAATCCAATCTCCAACTAATAGTTTTCCTCTCTGATATCCCACAAATCAAACGGAAATTTGATACTTTACTTCTCTACTCAACTCCTAGGATCACTCACGCTTCTCCACTGATTATTCCCACTAAAATTTCACACAATATCAATGGATCTTCGCTGGGCAGTGCAATCAGCCTTGTACAAATTAGCCTTAGGCTCTTTTCCTGCTGTCCTCTTTCATGGATAATATTGTATCATAAGCATTAAAAGTTGCGTTGCTGACATAGTCGCCGCATCGTTTGGGGGCCCACTCCTTGGGGTCCAGCCGTCTTTTGCCGACAAGTCGACCAATTAAAGGCATAGCCCCATGCCCCGTACCCATCAAGCCGTAACTCCCTCTCAGCAAGAGCGTCCTCCAGACCCTCCATTTATCACAGTAACCTTGAACCTACTCGGCTGCTGCTCTGCTCTGCTCTCCTCCGGTGAGTCAGTCCCCAGGCCCCCTTCCTATCAGTGAAGGTTTCAGCTGTAGATGGGGTTCAGAGGCTGCTGCTACTGCTGCCTCCTTTCGCTTTTGTTGCCATTTGGTTTCCGGTGCCTTTCTGGTGCTGCATAAAACAGCTCAATAATCTAGATGAACGCCGGAGCAGCCGAAAAGCAACCGCCATCCTGTTCGACTGACCGAATTGATGCGCACTCAGAGACGACAGGTCTCAGTGACTGGCTGACTGGCTCAGCTTTTTATGGTCAGTCGGAAATTTGTATCGTTATCATAATAAACTTTAAATGTGTGCCTCGTTGGAGGAGGGAGCAGCAACAACAGCCAGCCAGTGGCACATCCACATCCACACAAAGAGAAACAGGCCCACGGAACAGGTCGAAAGTCTAAATATATATTTTGTAATCATATATTTTATGGGACAATTTCGAAGCGAAGACTGCATCCGAGGCCTCTGATGTCTCTGCTGCTGCTGCTGCGATTTCTCGACTTGTTTTGCACTCTCTGCAGCTTCCCTCTCTTTCACCTCTGTGAGGATTTCTCTGTGGTTTTCGCTATTTATCGCGATCCAAAGGATCCCCTTACAATTTCTGGACCTAAGCTGGACATAAATATTGTTAGGTCCACGATCCTGCGTCTAGGTTAATTTTCATTGTCTTGGTTTCTGCCTTGTAGAAAATACAGCAACTTCCGCTCAATCATGCTCATATTTCAAAGTGTTAAATGAAAACGTTGGGCCAATTGTGACAATGTAGGGAAGAATGCGTTGGCACTGCGTTATGAGGCCTCTCTGTCTCAATTCTAATTTATTTATTCAATACACCAAAATTAATGTTTCTGTGTAGGGTCTCAAGTTTTGATTAGATTAAAGGGACACTAAAGAGCTGCTTCTAAATGAATTAAGAAAGTGTTTTTTGAGGTTTGATTGAACTGGAATACTGGAACCTTGAGTCTCAATAGTCTCAAGTCTCCTATCAACAATAAATTCAGTATAATGCGACTCCCCTTTTAATATGCTCTCACTGACTAATCCAAAAACCTCTCCACCTGTCTCTGATCTTTCACAGTTTCGCAACCCACAACATGCCTGCTCATTGAGGACATGCGCAGGGATGAGAAGAACATCGAAGAAATTTCCAACAGCATAACGAACCTAAGTCAACAGCAGAACAAGCACTGGTCCACGGCCGTCAATAGTGCGCTGAACAATCAGCATCATTATCCACATCACTCCCATGGACAGTACCAGACATCGCGGGACGAGACGGATTTCCAGGTCTCTTCCGGCAACAGCAACAACAAGTCCCAGAGCAATTGTGGGAGCGAGAGACCAAAGTCATTGCCACTGGCGGCCAACTCCACGCCGGCCATCGTCTCGGCCATAGTCAAAAAGATACCCACGGTGATGGTTTCCCATCAACAGCAGCAGCAGCAGGGGGAGAGCCACCTGAAGACAAAGCCAACGGCACGGCGCCAGCTGCAGCTGCAGTTGCAAGTGAAGCCAGCGAAGCACTACCAGCACGAGAGAGGGGATCCGGATGGAGGCTGCACCATGGACGAGCTGTGCGCCAACTACATGGCCAAGACGGACGAGCTGCGAGCAGTCAAGGGCGGGATCAAGTCACCCTCCTCCTCTGTGGCACGCAATCCCGCAGCCAAGGGCGCCACGGAGGAGTCGCTGAACGCCAAGAAGGGTTGGCTGATGAAGCACGACCGCCTCACGGGCGAGTGGTCCAAGCACTGGTTCACGCTCAGCGGTGCGGCTTTGTTCTACTACCGCGATCCGCTCTGCGAGGAGCGGGGTGTCCTCGACGGAGTCCTCGATGTGAACAGCCTGACGAATGTGCTGCCAGAGCCGAGTGCCAGCAAGCAGCACGCGTTCCGGCTGATCACCTGGGACAAGCAGCGCCTGCTGCTAGCGAGCCTCTCGCCCAGCTCCCGCAACAGCTGGCTGGCGGTGCTGCGCAGTGCCGCCGGTCTGCCCCAGCAGCTGGAGACGACGCCTGGGGCGGCCGCCAAGCAGACGGACATCGAGCAGGACTTCATCAAGGCGCAGCTGCAGCCTGTAGCTGCAGCGAGTCCGGCCACCACGCCGGGCACACCCGCTGGAGCAGGCGGACCCCCCCACTTCTCGTCCGACGAGGAGTACCGGACCGCATCGGAGGGCGGACGTAGGGACAGCCTCGACTGGGGTTCCCCGTTGTCGCCATCCCCGCCCGTCCTCCGCAGCTGCCTGCGCAACCGCAGCCTCGCGAGCCTCCACAAGCGCAGCCGCAGCTCCCCGCCCAGCTCGAGGCGCAGCACCGTCGACAGTGTGGCCAGTGATGAACTGCCACTGCTGGTGGTGCCCGAGGAGCTGTTGCAGCCGGAGCGAGAGCTCAAGCAGCAGTGCGAGACGCTGCGGGCAGAGGCCGCGCTGCGAGAGGCACGAATGTCGGAGTTGCTGACTACGCTGCAGCGGACGGAGCAGCAGCTGACGGCGCGGCTGCAGGAGAAGCAGCAACAGCTGAATGCAGAGCTGGCCAAGGCTAAGCAGAGTGCCGCCGAGCTGATGCACAGTCTCAGTTTGCAGCTGTCGGAGAGCCAGTGCAAGATCAAGCACCTGGAGGATCGCTTGGCGCAGGGCATCGAGGAGAACGAGAGCCTGTACAAGCGGCTGAGGGAGCTGCAGACGGAGGGCACTGGCAGCCAGGTGGCCAGTCTCAGCAATCTGCAGCGCCACAAAATGAAGCGCATGGACTCGCTGAGCGACCTCACCACCTTCAGCGACATCGATCCGTATTGCCTGCAGCGCGACTCCCTCGCGGAGGAGTACAATGAGCTGCGATCGCGCTTCGAGAAGGCCGTCAACGAGATTCGGGCCATGAAGCGGGAGCTGAAGCAGTCCCAGAACCAGTACGACGCCCTCGAGCTGGCCCAAGCGGCGCTTCAGCAGAAGTTGGAGCGCTGCCAGCTGGAGGATGGGGCGGAGCTGCAGTTGATGGCCGCCCGCATCCAGGATCTGACACTCAAATACAGCAGCTCGGAGCGGCAGGTGCGAGCGCTGAAGCAGAAGCTGGTCAAGTCCGAGCGAAGACGATCACTGTCGCTCAAGGGCAAGGAGCAACTGGAGCTGAAGCTCAGCGAACTGCAGAGGGCGACCATCGAGAGGAAGTCGGTAGAGAGCGTCAGTCCGCCCACAGAGTCCTCGAGCAGCGAGTCTGTGAGACGGTCCCCGCTGAACGGCCATCTGCTGCAACGTCTGCACAGCCTGGAGCACTTGCTGCTGATCAGCAAGGAGCGCCTCGAGCAAAGTCTCTCGCAGCTGCAGCAAATCCGCGCAGGACAGAGGAGTCGTCGCTCCGTTTCACCCATGAACGACAGGAAGGACGGCCTGCGGCAGCTGGAACGCGCCCTGGCCGAGACCTGTGTGATGGTCAGCGAGCAGCTGGAGTTGGCCTGCGTCCAGGATGCCTGTCACAAGTGCTGCGACCTGCGCCAGCGGGTGGAAAAGCTCTCGGCACTGCACGAACAGACCGAAACGGATCTGCAGCGCAGCGAGCAGCTCCTGGAGCAACGCGAGAGCGATCTCGCTGAGGCCCTAGAGAAGTGTGCCAGCCAGGAGCAGGAGCAGGCGCTGCTCCTGCGACAGCGCAGCGAACTGAGCGACGAGCTGGGCAGGCAGCAGGATCGTTGCAAGCGCCTCGAGAAGCGACTGGAGCTGCTCGAACGAGAGCATGGTAAGCAGTTGGAGTGTCTGCGCGAGGTGTACCACAACGAGCATGTCAATGCGGCCGATGAGCAGAGCTTCCGCAAGCGCTACCAACTGGAAATCGAACAACTGAGGGTAAGTGTAGCCCCACTCCAGTGTGGATCATAATCAAATATTCTGGCCATCACTGTAACCAACACCTTGGTCATCTCTTGGTTAGACGCTCTGCGAGAAGGGGCTGAGTGCCATGGAGACCTCACATCGTAGAATAACCTGCGATCTGGAGCAGCAGCACAAGCTGGAAATTGAGCGACTCTTGGCCGAAAAGGAGACCGCTCTGGCAGAGGAAACGCAGGTGGGAAATCCCCGAGAGACTTTTGTGAGCCCAAGGAAATGCTTAAGTTGGATTGGTGTTCTGTTTTTGTAGGCAACGCTCGCCGCTCTGGATGCCATGCGAAAAGCCCACCAGAGCGAGGTGCAACGTGAGGTGGCGCGCTTCAAGCAGGAGTTCCTGAGACAGGTACAGCGGGGAGAACACATTCGGGGAGATGGCACCACGCTGAAAGAGTGAGTAAAACATGCATTTATTTATTATATATCATTTTTTGGGAGAGTTGCTCCACGGTCCCTTTGACAATAAAAACACTTTGAACCCTATGAAAAAAGAAAGACACGAAAATGTACGACGTATTGCCCTACGATAGAACATACTAGCTGCGATAATGTGTCATCTTTCTCATGTATTGAATCATACGTGACGAGTCTTAACCTGGAAATAATTTCAAAATACCTGCAAAAGAGCTACCGCTGCGAAAAGCTGAATAGCTTTGAATATATTTGAATGATTTTACGAAAACGAGAACAGGTCAAAGCTGGCCTGAATGCATCGGGTTCCTGCCGACTCCGACATTCTCCTCAACCACTACCAGTATGTTTTCAGAGCGAACTTAACCATTTCAGCTTGAGAATGGAATATCGATTCCTATATATCTACAATACTGGGATTACATTCAATATTGTGATTATGCGGAATGCAATTTCCTGAAAGCCAAACGAAATGTTTGTTCTTTCTCGTATCACTTGAAGATTATCTGTAAATAGGGTGTTAATCAAAACGATTAAAAAGTCTTTCGAGTGTGTATTGTGTGTCAAGGACGATTAGAGTGAATCCTTCCAAAGTTATAGAGGTGCTTGCCTATGGCGACAGCTAACTATTCCCCCTTAAAATATCTGCAGAGAGGAGCTCGAAGAACTTCGACTGGAAATTCTATCGTTCTCCGAGAAATATTCGATAAAATGTGTGGAAAACGCAGCCCTGGAGGAGCAGCTGCACCTGGCTAACAGCAGATTGAGGCAATTTCAGCAAATGCAACAACTGGAAATGAGGTGAGACAATCTACACTTGCAGATCCACATCCATCCACATGTAACACAGCCCTTGCGATACCCACAGAAATAGGCAATTTCGCGCCCATTTGGCATCGGAGGATCCAGCTAATGATGTGCACTTTGTGCAGGGCCTGACCCCGGATCACTCCAGGGAGGAGGCCCACTGTGAGGATAGCGAGGTAAGGAGAACATCCTCATAGCTCACACAATCTCCCATCCAACATCCAACAATCAATTAACACTCGTCGATTCACACTTGTGACTAACTCCTAAACATCGACAGGCAACAACTAATTCCACTTTGTTACCATCTTCCCACTATCCAAACACCGATTACACAACACAAACAACACCAACCAATCAAACAACAGCCTGTACCTTCCGTAGCCGTACCCGTACCCGTACCTGTACAGTGTGAGCCAGAAATAGTGGCCAGTGAAGGTAGAACCACAACCACATTGGGAGCAAGCAGCGATACCGAATCGATACCGAATCCCCTGAACCCAGACCGAGCGCCAGCCCCAGCTATAGCGACAACGCGAGAAGCCAATGAATGCGTGGAGCAAAGCCTCTTCGTGATACCCTCCCATATGCTTAGTTTCTGCCCAGTGACCACCGCAAAAAGAAACAAAAACCAAAACCAAGATCAAAAACAAAAACAAAACCCTTCTGATCAGATTCGTGCATTCCAGAGCGAGTATGCCGCGCTCGAGGTCGCCTACGAGCCGTGCTACCGGCCGTTCGATATATTTGCCATCTATCAGAATCGTTTGAGCTTCCAAGGTAAAATTGCAAATGCATTCTCTTCACGCTTCTCTTCGAACTTCTGGTCACCGTGCACCGCGCACTCTCTTCTTCACTGTACACAACACCTCTACACAACACCTCTACACAAAGCTCTCTCTTTCTCTCTCTCTGTCTGTCTCGCTGCCTCTCACCTATCTGACTCTGTGTATGTACCTTCCCCCATCCTATCACGCCTCCTTCCCACTGTTTTTGCGTTTTGTCCACCATTAACCAGATATTTGTTTGGCCTCCACTACTAACCCAAAGATGCGATTCTATTGATTATGTTTCATCGGTAGCTAATCTCGGTGTCTCTTTTATCTGTATCTCCCTTTCATTTCAGGTCTAAGAGGCAGCTCGACGTTTGGCAAAAGTCTGCGAAAATCCACTGCACAGACATCACCAGCATCATCAAAACTAACAGCCCCACCAAGATGTAGCACCCATATAGCACCGACAACCAATCCAAATAAACCCAGTCACAAGAAAACGTTTAAAACGGCTGACGCCATTAGCAAGCAAATCCAAGAAGAAAAAGCACAATGAACAAAATTTAAATGCAACTGCAGAAGAAAATGAAAAAACAAGGAGCAAACGACAAAAAACAAAACAAAACGGAACCAGTGGAACAACCAAAGAATAATTAGTGCGAATAATAAATAAATAATTATAAATATTTAAAATATATTATTAAACAAACAAGCAACCAAATCAAAATCATGCGGCATAATGTGTATGTACGTACACATATGCGAATAACATCTAACTAACAGAGCGCAACTGGTTGAGAAGATAATAAGGCATACGGAATACCATGAAGATGATGATGCTGGTGATGCTGTGGCGCAACCCCCATATCTGAAATTGAGCGAAAGAGAGAGCTACTCCAAACGGGAGTTCCAATAACCACGACTGTTCACCCCCCTCCAAGGAAAACTGGAAGGGACGTCGAGCAATGGAGAACACACAAAAACTAGCCCTCCAACACGGCAGCACTGCTGACGCTTGTGATGATGCAGCGTCATCATGAAACCACTATTTTGGGACAAATTTATGTATTTATCATCTATCTATTCTACCACTGTATCTGTATGTTATTCTATTGTACGTTTACCCAATTCTCTATGTCCACAAAATGTGTCATTTATTTATGATTATGTAGTTCTTAGGTCTTTGAGTACTCTTGGCAAACAGATCTGCTCTAAGTTGCTGTTTCGCCAACTTGTTCTGTTTGCTTCTAGATTTTTTCTGATGTGTATTTCCGCCACTGCTCGATTCCTCAACCTACACCGGATTTGATTTTGGTGTCCCCCTATCCTGGAGGACAGGAGACACTGCCAGGTTTTTAAGTTGCTCTGGCGGGGGTAGAGCTGAGTTCGGCACACGGGTCAGGTTCCACACCAAATTCAACCTAAATGAATGCAATTTTAATCTAGCTAAATAGGCTGGGCGAACAAAAAATGTTAATATTATTTACCCATTAAGTTGTTATTTGTGCAACAAAAATAAATTCTATAAGCAAATGATGTTTATAACAAAAACATACAAAAATGTGTTTCTTTTGGGCTCGTNAGCCAGTTGAACATCTTTCGATTAAAATACGATTTCTTATGGCAGCCACTCCATGGTGCAAGTTCATATAAAGCTTTTGACTGCGGAAGGGACAAGCTTTAAATGAAATTCGTAGAATAACGAACAAAAAACGAAAGCGCAATGAACAGCCTCGGACTCATTACAAGCCATTTCTAGTCATTTCTGTCATAGCCATGAATATTGCATAGATACTGAATAAATGAGAGAATTCAGCAGACAGAGGTGTGTGTAGTGCTGAGTCTCTATGGTTCCCGGCAGTAAGCCGTTGAAGCACAATTCCAGTAAAAAGAAAAACCAACTCAGCAGAAGCACGCCAGAAATCCCATTCCTTAAATGTCGCCTAACGTTCCTCCTTTGGAGGAGATTTTAAAATGCACAATGTATTTGCTGTTATGGAGTTTTTCCTAGGAACTGTGAGATCTTGGAAAGCGGCGTTGGCCTGCTTTGGCAACTCAACCAATCGACATATGGAGTTGGGCTGTATTCAGCCCTGTTTAGTTTAGTTAGTTCCTTCTGCACGCACTACCTTTTTAGTAATCCCTGCAGTCCGAGTGCGACGTCACATTGAGGGATTGAGTATCTGATCACATTGCTATTTCCCTCGTTCCACTGCCTAAATTCGCATAATTGTTTTGCTACTTGGGAAGCAATTCGACAAAATGTTGATGACTAAACAAAAGCGAAACAGACAAACAAAAACATTGTTAAAATTAGTGAAAATTACAGGCAACCGTTTGACTTTTGAATCACGATTTTCACATCATTGGCCTGGCCATCGATCAAATTTGCTGGGTTTTTCTCTTACCCTTCCGTTGCCTTTCTTTGGGTTTCCTTTGGAATGCCTGTCCCTGTCCCTGACCCTGTTGGACAGACAGCAGCAATGTAGTGGCCCAAAACAAATATTCCTGTGTGGCGCTTTTCTTTCAACCTGAAAATGGGTAGAAATCGATTTTATTTGATTATCTCTTCAGCTGCTGGCGGTTGCTCTGCCTCCATGTTTGGTGTGACGTGACGGCATCGAAATTACTTTATTCGCAAGATTGGATAAATCGATGTTCCTGATGGCAGATCATAGGATCATCTGAGCCGGGTTAACCGGCGGTCGTGAGCAGGTGGGCGAGTGTCACTGATGGTTGGGTCATTGAACCCTGAAAGTGAATGAAAGCTGGCAATGATGCTGTGGAGCATTTCCAGGGTGCAGTTGCTCGTTCAGAATGTGGGTCATTCGCTGTGTTTCCTGGGCGTGGTCTGATGCACTGCTCATCGATAAGTATAACAAGACCATCAATGCGGAGCATGAACGGGTGGAAGTCATCCGCTTCTCCAGCCCAGTCCTGTCCAGTCCAACCCAATCGAATCATATCCTCCCCGGCATGTTGGCCGGCAAAGACATAATTACCATGCTGTACACCAGCAATTACCAGCTAGTTGTCCATGTAATTTTCTATTAACTATATGTATATAATGAGACAAGCTGGGAGCTCTGATTACTCCGCATCTGTGATACGCAGAAAGAATGGGGCAAATGGACATGGGGAATGTGTAACTAGAATGGAAATGATAATGTGTATTCTCAAGATCTACTTAAAAACATCTCATATTTCCTACGCATATTTTCCTAAGCAGACAGGTGCTTTTGAACAGAGTTCTCAAAATGTACTTCAGATTGTAGATCTCACAACCCTGTCGCCTTATAATCCTCGCCATATAGGGCGATTCAGTCATATAGGGCGTTCAGTCTTCCAATTACTTCTAATTCACCTCAACTGTTGCTCGTGGTAAATTTCACAGAGCAAAGCAATTTATGGCGCAGAGTCTGAACCCTCCTCAACTAATTAAACGCTGGCTCGTAAACTGTTATTATATACCATAATAGATACACGACAGTAAATCTTTCACTTCAACTTCAAAGGATTTCGCTGGACTCTTTCTCTCGCTATTTCGCTCTCGCGCGCTCCGTATTCGTTTATTAACAAGCGCCAAAAACGAAATCACCGCAAATTAGAACAAACCCATCACGATCGATTACATTAAATAATTCTGGTGCTGCCTCGTTCGTCCATGTGCATCTTTTGTTCCCTGTGCGCTGCAAAACAGATTCTAACGAACAGCGACAACATCAAAGGGGCGGCCCAGGCGGCAATGGGGTAAAGGCAAAAGGCAAGGCAAAGGCAAAAGCAGAAGCAAAGGCACCCAACAGCCACGACCCACTTGGTCTCTACTGCGGAACAGGAAACGTGGCAAGCAGACCGGCAACCGGGCACTTCATTGAGGCATAACGTTCGCCTCGGATTCGCCTTGGACTCGGATTCTTTGGTCTGTTATAACGGCCACGCTCCACAAAACAATGCCACAGAAGCAGCCGTGGCAGTGGCATGATCCAATTCACAACATGCGCAGTGGCACAAACGGTAGCTGGCGATGACGTTGCCCTGCTCCTTCTCCAACATGCTATTGAAAAGGGAAAATTATTTCGTTTCGTTTTGATTCGATTTCGCTGTGTGCTGCTGCCTACGACTACGAAAATCTGACTTCGACTCTTTTAGGGGATATTATGTTTGGTGGCTGTTAACATAAATTTATACTGCCTTTAAACTAATTGACAATGACAACTTCTGTGGAACAGCAGCAGCAACAGTATGCCGACCTGGCATACTTTCCTAGTGCAATCATTCTTGTGGCGGACTATCATCGGCCTGGTATGGGCCAGAAATGTCTGCCTGGCTCCTGGCAATTTACGAGTGCCAAAGTCTTCGCATCCCACAAAGCATTCACCAAATGATTCTGTGTCAGTTCAACATTTCATTCAATAAGCAAGTTAACTGAAAGTGAGTGGTGTAGGGATTATCGCAAGGGATTATTGTAGGGCATTAGCACAGTTTTAAATGATTCTAATTAGGTTTCGCCTATGGGAAATCATCATCCTTCGCTTCTTTAGACACATCTCTGCCCCATCCTAACTGTAAGCCCCATTGAGCACCTGTTGAGCAACTGTTCGCACATTATCCGCTGATGGATCGTCCACATTGACAACTGTTTTCGACCTCAGCTGACTTCACCTGCCTCCCGACTTCACTGGATGTACGATGTCTGTTAAGATTCAGTTATATTGGATTTTCCATTTCCATTTTCATAAACGTTTACGATCATCAATTGTCATTAGTGAAATTAAAAGCCGGCGAAGATAAAGTGCCGCCTGTCAAGGTGGCCGGAGGAAAGTTTTTCGTTGGGCGCTCTGTGTGCCAACTGCCTTGTTGCCTGTCTGCAGATCAAGATAGTGTGCGGCAATTGATGGATTCGGGTAAGGAGCAAACAGAGGAACGAACAGAGGAGCAACTGAAGACCGTAGAGAATGAGTGACTGAGGAAGTCGACAACAAGTTGTAAGAACAAATAAAAAATTGGTAATTGTTTCGAATTGGGAATGGAAATGGAAATGGCAATGTCAGGGGAATTAGAATTGGAGATGCAGTTGCAGTTTCAGAGCCAGATTTAGAGGTTTGCTAGGCAGCCCGGCAGAGAGACACAGAGTCCCGGTGACACACATTTCCATCCATTTTCCTGGCAGAGGCACACACACCATCTACATGCATACATCGTACATCTCTCGTACACGAGCTTGGAAACCGAAAGTCACCACCAAAAAGATAATAATCAAACGAGACTTCTTTAGACCAAGAGAGACTGAGAGGCTCGGCGGAGGCTTCTCTGTTCTCCTCTCCTCACTTTTCCCAGTGACTGGGCAATCGTGTGATACATAAATGCGCCCAAATTGATTTTTAAATGCTCTCGGGGACCCCTCCGGCCGTTACGATACCGAGAGAGACCCAGAGAATGACCCAGCTCAACCCTCTGGGAATTGGTTTGCTGTGCTGTGCTGGAAGAGAATAATCGAATGCTATGACTCCGACTCTGTTGGACTCGACTCGACTCGACTCTCCTCTCCTTTCTGCTTCCTCGGTAGTGTGCCTGGGGCTGTCGTATTACGCAGGCCCCGTTTTTGGCTGTGCGACGAAACAACACAAATCTGTATACTATTTAAGGCAGCAAAAATTTGTTTGGCTCACGCTTTTGGCTCGAACAGGCCCACATATTTGGCTAGGATTCGCTTATCCCATCGCAGGAGTGCCAAAGGAGAGCCCCAAGAAAGAAAGGCCAAGGAGAAGGAGGAGACACCACATGGAGAGAGATCGGACGCCCACAATGAAAGGCTAGGGCTATGCAGATGCCAATGGTGATGGAAATGGCAAAAGGCGTTGCTGGTACGAATTCCCAGCTGCCTTTGATAAAAACATTGCATAAACATCGGATGGGATCGGATCGGAACGGAACGGAACGGATCAACGGACAATGGGCCACCTAAATGAACCGATCGTAAATTGTGCGGTAGTCACAGTCACAAAGATCCCAGCCCCACTGGGAGATGGTGCGGTCCGAGGGGAGAGTCATAAATTTGTCGACCGTTTCTGGTTTTTTGTTGCTGCAGGTTAACAAACAAACTGCGTATGTGTGTGTGTGTATGAGTTAACGTAACAGGGCACGCCCCCACAAAGGGACGTGGCATGGTCAAGATCATCTCTGGACTCTGACTCTGATTCTGTAAGGAAAATAGCGGTAAGGATTGCCTGGGTTTGGGAATGGGACTGGTCTGGGGTTAGTTCGAAGTTCAGTCAGCGATGAACATTTGTCGGAAGTTATCTCTCTCACAAAATTCTAGTGATCAGTGATAACGCCTGATCATGCTGATCATGGATTGAAGTTTTATGAAACAGATGACATTTGTACGTAGTGATCCATAACAGACAGACAGTTTTATAGATATTGTTTTACTCACTGTATATGTGTATTCAAACGGTTATCGATTATCACCCATAGGCGTTGATCTTGGAGCCGGATCCTCTTTCGTGCCTTAGGTATGAGCAGGAGCCAACAACAGGATCCGGAATAGCAATCGATTCACTTCAAATTTTAGCTTAATGCTCAAAAACAATACCCATTCTCGTATATTCATTACAAGCAGTGATAATTAGCAGCTTCTCTTGGGTAAATGCCATGGAGCGATACTCGTACCTTTATCGCTGATTGTTGATCGTCGAACGCTGATTGTAGCTGATCGTTGATCGGTAGCCAAAACCATTAAAACTAAACCACTGGCTGCTGGGGGCCCAGGGGTCGTCAAACGCAGATCGCTAATCAAAAATGTTCTCCAGCCCCATTGGAAACTTCGGGCAGAGAGAGAACCCCCAAATCAAATGCCATAGAGAAAATGTCGGCCCAAAACTTTAATAAGCAGGGGCCCAGCCATGGCCCAAACTCTGATCTGTCGTGTTATACCCGGTATTCGAAGAGTAAATAGGGTATATTATATTTGTGCAAAAAGAATGTAACACACAGAAATAAACGTTTCCGACCCCATAAAGTATATATATTCTTGATCAGCATCAATAGCCGAGTCGATTGAGATATGTCTGTCTGTCCGTCCGTCTGTCCGTCCTGATGAGCGCCTAGTACTCAGAGACTATAAGAGCTAGAGCCACCAAATTTCCATCCAGACTTCTGTATGCTCACACTGTTACAAGTGTATTTCAAAAATGAGTCCCGCCCCCGCAAAAGGGCGAAACCTCCCAAATCTACAATTTTGAAGATAAAAGAAAACATTCTGTAGGGAATTACCATATCTATCAGATCTCCCAATTGGGATCCGATTGGACCATTATTATAGCCAGAATGAAGAAATGAATATGCAGTGGTTAGCAGTGGGTAGGTTTAGACCTACCCTGTCCCGCAGCTTTTGTTGTTCTTTTCACATTCTCTCATTCACACTCTGCTTTGGCCTCATCCTCTGCCGCGAGCTAAAGGAGCGTGTTGGTGGGAGAAGTGTTGTAGATGTAGATGACAGATGAAGAAAAAATGTTAAATTTGACAAAACACCGCTAAGGTGCAGATGTAGTACTGATTGCCGGGTATAAAAGTTGTGACGCGTAAGAAGCGTCTCACACGTCCCTTCTCGTTTTAATTGAATTTTAGGCGCTTTGCCTTTGGCTTGCCAGGTAGAAAAACTGGCAGAAAAAAAACCAAAAAAATTATGGCTGGGTGTGGCAAAGAAATTCTTCAAGCAAATGTCGAAACATAAATGAATATGCAGGCAACTAACAAACAGCAATAGGCGGATCAGACTACCAGCCAGAGGAGGGGGATAGTACGGGGAACCAAGAGCCAGACCAAGTCAAGGCAAGGCCAGCAGCCAAAAGCCGGACAAAGCTTATTGGTTTTGCAGCGGAGAAACTCCACGTACATACTGGGCTGTGGCGGCAACAAGTGCAACATGCTTGCCCAACAACATTTCCTAAAGTAAACCTCCTACTCGTAGTTCTTGTGAAAAGTGTGTGCCCATGCGTTAATGAGGTTTATGATGTTCTAGCTGATCAAATATTTGATAGAACACACCATGTCTTAGCTTGAAAGTCGCAGCTCATTGCTAATTTCATTGAATTTGGCCTCTCCTGTGCTCTGATTCAAGGGTATGCATTGACTTCACATACTCCGGCCAGCCGCTGTCTTTTCATAATTATTTTCATTTTTTGTCGAATTTTTCTTTTGGATTGTGCAGCAAAATTGAACTTGAAACTTGAACAGCAGCAGTACCATGAGCAGGGGCCACATCAGCGGCAAATTCAATTCCTTTATGTTGACGAATTCTATTTAAACTGTTGCGCCTATGCCAATCGAGGGGGATTCTCTGGGAGCTTCGCTTATGGCGCAGTTGTTGTATCTGGTTGTTGTTGTTGGTGATTGTTGGTTATTGCTTGTTGTTCTTTCTTCTGGTTGTTGTGGCAGCTGCTCTTGCTGTTGCTGTTGCTGTTATTAGATGTTTGCAGCGGCGCAGGCCTGCTGCCTGAGCGTTAAACTATTATTATATATTGGGCTGTTGCTAGTCATTCATTTGATTTTGTGCTGTTTTATTTGTTGCTTTTGCTCCCCGAGTAGGCAGCAGCCTCTGCAATTTATTCAACAGTCTTGTAGGTTGCAAGCCTCCTTTGCCGTTGCCCTTGCCGTTGCCGAGACATTGGAAGTCGAAGCCTCTTTTTCGCTTTTTATACCTGGTACTCAAGGAGTAAATAGGGTACATTGTATTTGTGCGAATAACGGTTGTATGTAACGCACAGAAGGAAACGTTTCCGACCCCATAAAGTAAATATATTCTTGATCAGCATCAATAGCCGAGTCGATAGAGCCATGTCTGTCTGTCCGTCTGTCCGTCTTGTTCTGCTAGTTCTCAGAGACTATAAGAGCTAGAGCCACCAAATTTTGGCTCCGGACTGCTGTATGCTCACACTGAAACCAGTTTATTTAAATAATGAGCCACGCCCCCTTCCGCCCCCGCAAAAGGGCGAAAACCTCCCAAATCTACAGTTTTCAAGATAAAAGAAAACTAAAAACGCCATTTCGTAGGAAATGGCCATATCTATCAGATCACCAAATTGGGATCCGATCGGATCATTATTATAGCCACAATGGAGAAATTAATTTCCAGTGGCTGAACCCACCCTGTCCCGCAGCTTTTGTTGTTCTTTTTACATTCTCTCATTCACACTCTGCTTCTGCTTCACTCGGCCCCTGCCTCTGCCCTCCCCCTGTCAATGACTCTTCCGACTTTTAACCCACCCCGTCCCGCACCTTATATATTCGCTTTTTTTTTGTGTGCGGGCGTTTCCTCTGCCTCTGCCTCGAGTCTGCAGTGTGTCGGTCTAGGGAAGGGCGGCGAGCTAAAGGAGCGTGTTGGTGTGAGAAGTGTTGTAGATGTAGATGACAGTTGAAAAAAAATTTAAAATTTGACAAAACACAGGTGCATATGTAGTACTGAGTGCCGGTTATAAAAGTTGTGACGCGTAAGAAGCGTCTCACACGTAATTTCTCGTTAATTTTTATACCCGGTACTCGAAGAGTAAATAGGGTATATTGTATTTGTGGGGAATAACGGTTGTATGTAACGCACAGAAGGAAACGTTTCCGACCCCATAAAGTATATATATTCTTGATCAGCATCAATAGACGAGTCGATAGAGCCATGTCTGTCTGTCCGTCTTGTTTGTCGGCTAGTTCTCAGAGACTATAAGAGCTAGAGCCACCAAATTTTGCAACCAGACTGCTATATGCTCACACTGGAACCAGTGTATTTCAAAAATTAGCCACGCTCCCTTCCGCCCTCGCAAAAGTTCGAAAACCTCCCAAAGAAGATAAAAGAAAACTGAAAACGCCATTCCGTAGGGAATGACCATATCTATCAGATCGCCAAATTGGGATTCGATTGTATCATTTGGCCACAATGAAGAAATTCATTTGCAGTGGCTAAACCCACCCCGTCCCGCAGTTTATATTTGTTTTTTTCACATTGTCTCATTCACACTCTGCTTCGCGCAGACACGTCTCTGCCTCTGCCTGTGCCGCGTCTCTGCCTCTGTCTGTGCCGCGTCTCTGCCCTGTCTCTGCAGTGTGAGGCTCTAGGGGAGGGTGGCGAGGTAAAGGAGCGTGTTGGCGTGAGAAGTGTTGTAGATGTAGATGACAGATGAAGAAAAAAATGTAATATTTGACAAATAACCGCTAAGGTACAGATGTACTACTGATTGCCGGGTATAAAAGTTGTGACGCGTAAGAAGCGTCTCACACGTCCCTTCTCGTTTTTTAAATAGACTTTTGTCCGGGGATATCACAGCAGTCTGCAAGCACAATTTGGTGCGTCTAGCTCTTTTGGTCTGCGATGATGGCTATTGATGCTGATCAAGAATATATATACATATATACTCTATAGGTACTCTTCGAGTACCGGGTATGAAAAGGCGCAAAGAGATTGTTAATTCGAATTACTATTTGTTATGGACGGCTTTCTAAAGTAGCCGATAACCGAGCTGGAGAAGAAGAGCGGCCTCTGGTGTGGATCCTGGGAGGTTGAAAAAGGTGGCAAGGAGGAGAGAAGGAAACGTGGCCGTAAAGGTTATATTGGGAGGGTCAGTTTCCGGGAACCTCAGAACCTTGGTCGGCAACCTCAGACAAAAAAAAGAGAATAAATAAAAAAAAATTAAAATCAGTGTCCAGACCCATACAAAAAAGAACACCACGAAACCGACAACCGTGAAGCAAGGCAACGACGGCGTTGGAAGGAGGAGACGGCAGCGGCGGACACCACGCAAAGCCGACAGCTGGGTCAGCGACAAGACTGGCCCGGAGGGAGCACCTCGGGAGGATCAGAGCGCTAGATCCAGGGGAAGACACCAGACACGCACCGGCGCCCCGCACACTGCAACGGCACAACACACCACATACACGCCACACACACCCAACATACCACACACGTTACACACCCAACATACCACACACGTTACACACCCATCACACACACACCACACAATATTCTAAAATAAAATAAAATACAAGAGAAAACAATAGCACAAAATATGTTAGGATCGTTTTTTTCCGTTTCGTTAATCGATGTAAGCGGAGTTTAATTTTTCCCCCCCGAACACCACACCCCTTTCACAATTTATACATAGCAATGCAATAACTACTAACAAGAGCTCTTTTTAGTTTAAGTTAACCATTTAAATTTGCATGTAAATTTCAGCCGGTTTGTTTACCTAAAATTGGGATGCCACCTCGGGCAGAAAAATAGAATCCGTGTGTATTTTTTTTGGGATTGTTCGTATTTTTATGTTAGTATTTATTTATTCCGCATAATATTATTTGGTTATTGCCGCACCCGCTGACACCGACATCTCTTCGGTTTCCTAATATACAGTTTTCGCATCCATATCACCAGTATCTGAGCCAGTTTGCCCCCACTTTTGTGCCCTACTACCAACGACTGCTCACGCGTCCGATTGTGAAGTTGGATAGTCTACTATATTATTTGGTTAGTGGTGAATGTCAGTCGAGGAAAAAGGTTTTAGGAATTAAGTATAGTTATAAAACTAAATTGGTGAATTAAATTTAAAGATTTTAAAAGAAAATGAAGATGGAGTAGAGATCCTTAGATTAGGTGGGACGAGAGAGACCGGAAGAGTGGAAAAGGGGACCACAACGGCGAGATGGAGAAAGTCCGCCACACTTGGGAAGGAGATCTGAGGTATTCTGAGTCGCATCTTATGTAGAGTACGTAGGAGCTAGACCATCGGCACCTCAGACTTGTCCACGTCTGTGTTGGAGAGATGTTTGTCCGTTAGATGTAGAGTAAAGTCCGATGCATTGTTTTGAATTATCGTTTGTTTTTGATATTTGTTCGAGATGTCCGAACAGTTGGTTTGTTGTGCGACCTGGGGGCCTGGGAAGAACTCAGCCCTGGGATGACTGGCTAGCCGGCCTTGCCCCAACACCAAAACAGGTTCGTAACAATAATGGCGTCCAAGCTAAGACAAATTTATGAGTCGCAGTCCGTTCTCGAACACGAAAGTGGGAGAGTACGGCTGCGAATCATAAAGTTCGAAGAGATTATAAATGTCCAGCCGAGAGGAACGATCTCGAGTGGTAGTCTGCAGTCAGGGTCCGTCTGTGTTCCGGTGGCCTGTGAGGAGCTTTGAAGGCTGGCTCGCAGATGCACGGCACTGAGGGATCTGTAAATGTAGGAATCAATCCACAAAGTAAATTGTTTTTTTTTAGTTTAAGTTTAAACTTATCTGACAGAGGGAAGCCGGAGCTCTCAAAGGGGTGAGGTTGGCACTGGCTGAGGACAATAGAGAGCCGGAAAAGAAAAAATACCCGAAGAATCTATGCTACTTTAAACAAAACAACAAGATACCAACATAGATTTGAATCGTCTGTCTCCCTTCGGCCTCGAGAGTTCCCCCATTCCAAACCGTGACCGACTCCTCTCAGGAGTTCGGTCAATCGTTGGCTGGGCAACGGACCACCTGTCTTCTCTCGGACGAAAGAAAAAAATACCCGAAGTTAGTTAAGTTCGTGTGGTTTGTTTTGTGCAGCTTCCCCTACTTACCGCTGGAGAACACCGGGAAAGTAGTATCTCGTAGAGATTTGTTTTGCTCGAGGTGGCCCGTGGGGACATTAAGTCGGCCACGCGATGCACCTGGAGCAGCTACAAGATCCCGAAGCTATCCTTCAGTAGAGTAGTGGGACAGAAGCAGCTAGGTAGCAGAGTGAGCGCCCTTGACTCTTAATCTTCTGTATAAGATGAGAGGTCAACAGCGCTCGCGAAGAAGTGGAAGACGTTGGACAAGCAAAGACGTAGGGAACCAAGTGCAGATGGCCCCAGTAGCAGTTGTTGTTACTTTCCCCTCTTAAGGTTGATCTTGCAGTAATTTGAAGTTCCGTGTCAGGTTTTGTTTGAGTTTTGAGTTTCTGTGGAAGAGAGAAAAGTAGGTGGTCAGAAAGTTTATGAGCAACTACAATTTACGGTCAAAGGGGAAAATGACTAGCAGGACTCCTTCGCCAGGAAACTTGCCGGAACAGGGCGCAGAAGGAGGAGAGAACGACAGTTGGAACCAGCCGAAGTACCCTAAAGAATTGCCGTCGGAAATTCTTTCGGGCATAAACGTCGCCATAGCACAAGCGCAGGAGACGCAGAGAGGAGCTATGGCGGACACCATCAGCAGGATGCTGCAAGAGGAGATCCGTCGAGGATTTATGGAGCTGATGGGTGCCATAACGGAGGCAATGACGCCCCTGCGCCAGAAGGGAGAGCTGATCCAGGATCTGGGCTGGGAGGATGGTCCGAATGGCAGAGAAGGCGGTGCGAAGGCTCCAGAATGGCGAAGACAGAGTACCGGCACCCGACCCAAAGCTTCCGTGGAACAACAGGAGCATATTCCACAAGCGCCTCCGAGGAAGCCGGAGAGACTGAGCCAATATTGGTCACGCAGGGTGGAAGTTGGAAACGAGACCGATGGTACCTGAACGTGAACCAGCAGGAGACGGCGGAGCTCGGCGATACACGACGCCCTACGAGAGGCGAGACGACTGGAGAGAGCCGAGATGGGGAGGCATCGACAAATGGGACATCCATTTCGACGGCGACCCAGACCCGGCCAAACTGACGGTGGAGGATTTTGTGTTTCGGGTCGAATTTCTCCAGAGGCAGAGTCGACGCTCGTGGGACGAAGTCCTTGATAATTTTCACCGTCTGGTGAGAGGACGTGCTGCCGAGTGGTACTGGCAGTTTGTAAGAGAGAATCCTCCAGAAGTCTGGGAGGAGGTGGGTACAGTAGGTGGGCAATACGAGCGGCTGAGTGCGTTGAATGAGCGACGGCAAGAACCTGGAGAATCGGTGGAAGATTACTTTCGAGCGATGCGGAGGCTGGCTGCAAGACTGATCACCCCAATAGCAGATTCTGAAATGGTCAGAGTCGTCAAGAAGGGACTCGAGGAGGAGATCGCTCGTTATGTGTACGCGATCCGAGTCCGAAACCTGGAGCAGCTGAGGGAAGAGTGTGTAGAGGTGGAGTACCTTTTCCGCAGACGCGAGCGAAGGTCAGCTTTTCGCCCGACGCTGAAGTTCCAACAATCCGGTAAGTGAGTGGAGGAGATCGAGCCAGAGTCGGAGGAGCTGTTGGAAGGAGAGGAAGAGGTGATGGTTGAGGAAACCCACCTGACAGCGAAGCCGAGGCTGGGCTGCTGGAATTGCGGAGAAGTTGGCCACGGGTTCCGAGAGTGTATGGCCAAGGAACGCAGAGTATTCTGCTATCTCTGCGGAAGGCCCGAAACGTACACGCCGAAGTGTCCCAACTGCTCGGGAAACTCAAGAACGGGCATGATGAAGGCGGGATATCAGAGCTCGGGACGGAAGCCCGCTAGGAAGTGAAGGAAGCGCTATTGGAGGTTGTAAAAATTAAGCATATTAACCCAAGTAGTATAGGAAAAAATAGTTTAAAATTCTTACCGGTCGAAGAGAGGATGAGGAAGTATAAACAAGCCCGAAATCGGATCTTTGACGGACATCAGCTGAATGGAATGCGAGGTGTCAGCCGTAGACTCCAGAGGGCCCGTGCACGCTTCCGGCAAAGGAGACAGACTCGCAAGGAGGTGGCGGAAGCAGTCAGGCGTGGAGCAGGACGTGACCCACGGGTTTTTGCCGAGGTGCAAATCCTAGGACGGAAGATTTCCGGACTCCTGGATACTGGGGCATCCGTAAGTGTCCTCGGAAAGGGCAGTCGTGAGCTCCTAGACGACCTCGGGGTGGAGATGGACAACTATATCTCGATCGTCAAAACCGGCGCAGGAGAGGACAGGACCATAATCGGCAAGGCGAGAATCCCTGTGGAGTACAACGGAATCAGCAAGGACATTCTCTTTTACATCTGTCCATACCTGGAGCAAGTCATGTACTTGGGGGTCGATTTTTGGAGGTCGTTCGAGTTGGCTCCCACAGTCCTCGGTCCGTATCCAAGTTCGACAAGCGATGCCAAAATATCCGAAGTCCAGATGTCACAGATCAGCCAATATGTCGAAGACCACCAGGAGAACGTACATGTGGACGCGTGGGACCTGGAAGAGAAGGAAGCTGAAGAACTGGAGAAGGTAAAGGGGGAGTTCCTGACTTACGAAGATGCCGGACTAGGGTCAACGACTGTAGAGGAGCATCGGATCCAGTTGGTAGAGGGCGCGGAGCCGTTTAAGGATCGACACTACCCTCAATCCCCAGCGATGCAGGAAGTGGTCTGGACCGAAGTGGACAAGATGCTGGAACTAGGAGTGATAGAGGTTAGCGATAGTCCGTGGAGCAATAGGACGACGGTANACGGACATCAGCTGAATGGAATGCGAGGTGTCAGCCGTAGACTCCAGAGGGCCCGTGCACGCTTCCGGCAAAGGAGACAGACTCGCAAGGAGGTGGCGGAAGCAGTCAGGCGTGGAGCAGGACGTGACCCAAGGGTTTTTGCCGAGGTGCAAATCCTAGGACGGAAGATTTCCGGACTCCTGGATACTGGGGCATCCGTAAGTGTCCTCGGAAAGGGCAGTCGTGAGCTCCTAGACGACCTCGGAGTGGAGATGGACAACTATATCTCGATCGTCAAAACCGCCGCAGGAGAGGACAGGACCATAATCGGCAAGGCGAGAATCCCTGTGGAGTACAACGGAATCAGCAAGGACATTCTCTTTTACATCTGTCCATACCTGGAGCAAGTCATGTACTTGGGGGTCGATTTTTGGAGGTCGTTCGAGTTGGCTCCCACAGTCCTCGGTCCGTATCCAAGTTCGACAAGCGATGCCAAAATATCCGAAGTCCAGATGTCACAGATCAGTCAATATGTCGAAGACCACCAGGAGAACGTACATGTGGACGCGTGGGACCTGGAAGAGAAGGAAGCTGAAGAACTGGAGAAGGTAAAGGGGGAGTTCCTGACTTACGAAGATGCCGGACTAGGGTCAACGACTGTAGAGGAGCATCGGATCCAGTTGGTAGAGGGCGCGGAGCCGTTTAAGGATCGACACTACCCTCAATCCCCAGAGATGAAGGAAGTGATCTGGACGGAAGTGGACAAGATGCTGGAACTAGGAGTGATAGAGGTTAGCGATAGTCCGTGGAGCAATAGGACGACGGTAGTGCGGAAACCTAACAAAAACAGATTTTGTTTAGACGCCCGAAAGCTGAACCAACTCACCGTCAAAGACGCTTACCCTCTTCCTAGCATCGAGGGAATACTGTCCAGGATCGACCAGACGCATTACATTTCAAGTGTGGACCTTAAATTCGCGTTTTGGCAAATCAAGTTGGATCCAGAAAGCAGGAAATGTACCGCTTTCACCGTTCCAGGTCGTCCGCTGTACCAATTTGTGATGATGCCCTTCGGTCTGTGTAATACTGCACAGAGGCTATGCCGAGTGATGGACAAAGTGATCCCGACGCAGTTGAGATCAAACGTTTTCGTCTATCTAGATGATCTCTTGGTGATAGCTCCCGATTTCCAGACGCATCTCCGGTACCTTCGGTTGGTGGCCCAGTGCTTACGAAAAGCAAATTTAACAATAGGCTTGAAAAAAACAAAATTTAGCTTTAGGTCACTGAAATACCTGGGATTTATCATCGGAGGTGGCACGTTGCAGATGGATCCTGAAAGAGCTTTGGCCATTCAAAGGATTCCCAATCCGAGTTCAGTGAAGGAACTAAGAAGCTTCCTAGGAACCGCAGGATGGTATAGGCGCTTCATCAAGGATTACGCTTCCATTGCTGTGCCGCTAACAGACGCGCTGAAGAAGCATCCGCGTGGAAAGTTTTCCCTGTCCACGGAGGCCGAGACGGCGATAGGATTCCTGAAGAAGGCACTCACCACGGCTCCGGTATTAAGTCATGCTGATTTCAAGAAGCCTTTCTATGTACAGTGCGATGCATCGAATTACGGAGTGGGAGCGGTGTTGTTTCAGTTGGACGTCGAAGGAGCCGAGCGTCCGGTGGCATTCTTCTCCGCCAAGTTAAACAAGCATCAGCTAAATTATTCTGTAACGGAAAAAGAGTGTTTAGCTGCGGTGTTGGCCATTGAAAAATTCAGACCGTACGTTGAATCGATGCCCTTCACGGTTATTACGGATCACGCCAGCCTGAAATGGCTCATGTCATTGAAGGATCTAAACGGACGTCTTGCGAGGTGGGCATTGCGACTGCAGAGGTTTGACTTTGGGATCGAACACCGGAAAGGAGTCGACAACGTCGTGGCGGATACACTCTCACGCTGCATCGACGAAGTGGTGATAGATCCAACGGAGATCCTCGGATTCCAGACGACAGAGTTTGAGTCTTCAGAATATCAGGAGCTGAAAGAAGAAATCGGCAAGAATCAAGACATGTTGCCTGACCTACGAGTGGAAGGGGATGTGATATTCAAGCGGATGGCTTT
>NW_022995762.1:361613-372607 GCF_900245975.1 Drosophila guanche
GAAGGGACCATTTGGAAATTATGGATTCCCGCGTCTCTGACGGAAACTCTCATCTCCAAGGCCCACGAAGACCACACAGCTGGACACGGTGGACTTAAAAAGACCTTGCATCGGCTAAGAAGGCAATTCTACTGGCCAGCGATGACGACACAAGTGCGGGAGTATGTCCGGAACTGCGATGCTTGTAAGGAGTCCAAAGCACCCAATTATCGAAGCCAGGTAGGGATCGGTCAGGAAGTATCCTCGGTCGAAAAGGGGACAAGCTTGGATTTTTGTCGTCGTAGATCACTTCTCTAAATTCACCTTTCTAAAAGCGATGAGAGAGGCGACCGCTGCGAACGTAGTTCAATTCCTAGTACAGGAAGTGTTCTACAAGTTTGGGGTGCCCGAGGTGATCCACTCCGACAACGGAAAGCAGTTCCCGTCGAAGATCTTCCAGGACATGATGAGCACCTTCGGCACCCGACATCTGCGCACAGCAGTCTACTCACCACAGAGCAATGCCGCCGAGAGGGTGAACCGGACAATATTAGCTGCAATCAGGACGTATTTAGAGACGGATCATCGAGACTGGGATATGTACCTACCGGAGATTCAAGTGTCGATCCGTGACTCAATGCACGAAGCCACAGGCGTGACGCCGTTTTTTGCAGTTTTTGGACAGCAAATGTTCCTTAATGGGAACTGCTATAAGTTGGCGAGGAAGCTGCAGTCGCTGACGGAGCATGAGGTGCACGCATTGAACCCCGCGGATAAGTGCCACATCATCCGGGAACGTATCAAGGCCAACCTTCACCAAGCGTACGAGCGCAGCAGCCAGAGCTACAACAAACGGGCCCGAATATTTTTCGCCAAACCTGGGCAAGAAGTATACAGGCGCAACTTCACCCTCAGTGACTTTGGGAAGAGCTACAACGCCAAATTCGCCCGGAAGTTCCTGAAGTGCCGAGTCGTACGTCCGGTTGGAAATAATGCCTACGAACTTGAAGACCTGGCGGGGAAACCGGTGGGGATTTTTCACGCCAAAGACCTGAAATTGTAGTGGGAAAGCTTTAGAAGGAGAAGGGAAGAAGAATAGGGCACTCATGTACAAACCGAGTGGGTGTGAGCCTACGTTGGGCGCTGCAAGACCTTAGGGCAAGCGTTAGGTTTCAATGTCCTTCGAGTGTTTGCGAATAATTCTTCCGTCCAGGCACGCCTGAATTTTCGCTAGGTGTTGCATTCGAAGGAGAGCGATATGCAAAATACTAGATTTGGTAGTATTTTTTTGGAGGTTGATAGGTCGATAGGCGAAGGGGCAAGGCGATCAACGGTGCCGGTGAGAGAGCGGGAGAATGTAAGAGAGGGGAATATTGCGGGATCCACGAGCCAGCTCACCCACACCCTCAAGAATGCCATGCGATGCCCTTGAATTTGGTTCAAGGGCAGTAGAAGAGATGAGATCAACTGCAGCAAGGGGGACTGCGTAGAGTAGCTACGCTGAACATGCCGGGAGTGGGAAAATAAACATCGGCAGTGTTAGGGCGTTTTGTGTGTGTGACCGTTTAGGAAAAAAAAACAGACCGGCCAACGTAGAGGACCCCTTTACCCGAATCGAAATAAAAAGGCGTAAATTGTATCGGCTGGCTTCCCGTAGATGGGCCAAAATTACGATTCCCCGGCCCGCGGAATCCTGGTCACACCCCTGCTCGGGCGCGACCCGCCACAGCGCCACTGACAATTAATATAATTAATCTATGCCTACATAAACGCATACCTATTTACATGCGTATATAAAGACACAAAGACACACAAAAATAATATCTGTCTATATTAATTAATATTCAATTAATTTGCCACCCCACATATATTTACCGACCATATTAATGTAATATAAAATGTAGTATTTGTATTTATATTTATTTTATTATTTATATTTATTATTTTTTTGTGATTATTCCCACCCATTAATTTAAGTTGAAGAGTCGGGAATAGGCGGACGCGCCACGAGACATTAGTATAGGGATTTTTAGTTAAGTATGTGTTAAGTTTTTGGTTTAAATATTATAACGTTTAAAATGAAGTGCTAGTGTGTTTAGTATAGGGGGGGGGGGGGGGAAAGGGGACCACAACGGCGAGATGGAGAAAGTCCGCCACACTTGGGAAGGAGATCTGAGGTATTCTGAGTCGCATCTTATGTAGAGTACGTAGGAGCTAGACCATCGGCACCTCAGACTTGTCCACGTCTGTGTTGGAGAGATGTTTGTCCGTTAGATGTAGAGTAAAGTCCGATGCATTGTTTTGAATTATCGTTTGTTTTTGATATTTGTTCGAGATGTCCGAACAGGTGGTTTGTTGTGCGACCTGGGGGCCTGGGAAGAACTCAGCCCTGGGATGACTGGCTAGCCGGCCTTGCCCCAACACCAAAACAGGTTCGTAACAATTACGAACGCAAAAGTGAATTTTAACAATGGGAAAAATGGGTCAGAGCCGATCGGTTACGTTCGCCCACAAAAGGGAAACACTGCAGGTTCTTTGGTAGCCGCTAAAGAGGCTGAACAAACCTCCACCTCAACATCTACCCCATTAACAAAAGCAAAATCACATCCAATCCTCAGTCTCATTCTCCACTGGTTGATGGCATTGCTAACCCAATTTCCTCGCATCTTTGGGGCCGAGCAAGGGAATCTTGGGGAATCTCAATAGCCATTTTCCACTCAACGGCACTGCAGACTGGCACACACCTGCCGAGTGCGGCCAAGAAATTTCACTTATTGCCAATTTGCTAGCAATGAAATAAAATACTTCTCTTCCGTTTGCTCTCCCGTTTTGCCGATAGCCAAAAACAGCAGCCAAGCAGCCAGGAAAGTGGTGGAGTGGAGCGCAGAGAGGGAACTAGAACTGGGAACGGCAGCCAACTGAAGTCGACCTGTGCAATAAATAAATTGCGAAATTTATTTGGCGGCACTTACGCGTCGCTTTTTTTCATCGACTGCATTTTCCATAGTGATTTATTTGAATCGATTGCGACGATGCAAGGGGCAGATGATCGGAGCCGAGGTAAATAGATGGCTTGAAAATATCAATAAAAAATAATAAAATATTCTAGGTTATGGCCATGGCCAGTGCCAGAGATGAGGCAGCAAACCGATCGGGTAGCAGGTGGAAAAGATGACTCCAAGTGACTCGAAGAGAAGATTAAACAATCTTCAAGTGAAACGGATTCCATTACGAATTGGGTAGATTTTATAGTTCAATGAACAGGGATAGTTATCATACAAGGAATTTAAGGATAAGCAAAGCAACATTGAAAATCGTACACATTTTACAGACCCTTTTGTCTGTTCTTTTGTCTGTTAGCCAACTTAATGGACAATAGAACAGCCTGTGTTAGACAACTTAATAGTCAATGGAACAGTCAACTTTTTTCCCAATAGGTCCCTTCCTAAACTAATTCTTAAACTATTGAAACCCAACTATTGGCCCTGTTGTACTGCTGTACCAGTCACTGTATTCCAGCCTCCATTCCAGCTAAAAGTCACTGATTCAGTTTTGTCTGCTGATGCTGCTGCTGTTACCAGGTGCAAAGCATCTCAATCTTTCAATGGCGAATGAACTCGGAACAGCTTCCAGCTGCTTTTCCTCTCGCGGTGTGTGCATGTTTTCCTGCGTGTTTTTTTTTGTATTCATTTGTTTAATAATGCTACAATTGCTAGTGGGAGTGGGAGTGGGCGAGGACGTGCTGTGCGTCCTCCATTATACCGGTGCCGCACTCTGGGCACCAGTCCTCCGTCTCGTAGGCAAAGCGCTTGAGGTAGCTGCGAAAGCAGCCATGACCACTCAGCGCTTGGGTAAGGTAGAAGTCTACCTGGCCGTGCTTCCTCTCGATCCAGGCTTGCAGCTTTGGTATGAGGGAATAAGTCCAGCGCCCTTTATGTGAATTGTCCCAATGGGTCTGCCATCTGCTGATGCTGTTCCTCCTTGCGGTAGCCTTCAGCTCGGCTCTTGTCGCCTCGCTTCCGCCCTGCGCAGCTGTATGCAACTCTGCTCTCTCCCTTATTAGCTCCCTGAGTGGGACTTGCCCCGCAATGACCAGCGCTGCTTCGTCCGACACAGTCCGGAACGAGCACGCTGTTCTTAGGGCACACAGCCTGTACGTCGCCTCCACACCTCGCATGTAGGTCTTCACCTGAGCGGCTTTCGCCCACGCGGGCGCTGCGTACAGGATCTGCGACGTCACAACACTCGTCAGGAGCTTCCGCGTTGCCTGCTTCGGACCTCTGGTGTTGAGGAGCATTCGTGAGAGCGCTCCTGCGGTTCCGCTGGCCTTCCTCTGCACGTACTCCAAGTGCTCCTTGAAGGAGAGGCGAGTGTCGATGAACACCCCGAAGTACTTGATTGCCCTCTGCGAGCGTATCGTGGTGCCACCGACCTGCACACTTGCTGTCTCTACAGCTTTCCGGCTCGATATGAGCACCGCCTCGGTCTTCTGCGCTGCCAGGTCCAATCCGGCGACCGTAAGCCACGACTCCACGGCTCGGACGGCCGCGTTGGCGAGCTCCTCCACTGCGGCGAGGTGCTTGGCCACCACTTCTATGGCGACGTCATCCGCAAACCCCACCATGCTGGTGTTGGCTGGCATCGGTAGTCTCAGGACTCCGTCGTACATGGCGATCCAGAGCAGGGGTCCCAAAAGGAGCCCTGAGGGACTCCGGCTGAGACTTTTTATGCCCTGGAACCCAGACTGGTCTCGTACGTCAGCACCCTGTCGCTGAAGTAGCTACGCGCTATCCTCTGTAGGTATCCAGGGATGTTGAACCGCTGTAGGACCTCTAGCGTGCGGCTCCAATCTGCCGAGTTGAAGGCGTTCCTAATGTCCAGTGTCACCACGAGACAGTAGGATTTGGACCCTCCTCTCCATCTGGAACCAGCGCATGCTTCCTCTGCCGTTTTTACCACCTTGGAGATGGCGTCCAGCGTTGACTTCCCCTTCCTGAACCCGTATTGCTCCGTGGAGAGGCCGCTTGCTGCTTCGATGGATGCACTCAGCCTCGTGGCGATCACCTTCTCGAAGACCTTCCCTATCGAGTCCAGGAGGCAGATGGACAGCAGAAGGAGCCGTTACCTCTTCCACCTCGATGGGAACGTACCCTCGTGAAGGCATCTGTTGAACAGACCCATGACCTCGCTTGGGATCAGCGCTAGAGCCAGCTTCGTCGCTCGGTTAGGAATCGCGTCCGGCCCCGGTGCCTTCTTGGGGTTCAGGTCACTGCCTGCCCGCAGCACCTCTTCCCCCGTGACCTCGCAGATATCGTCCAGGCTGTGCTCGGGGATGTTGTTATGGGCCGCCCTTGCGGGAACAGGGTCCTAACTATCCCCTCCAGCACTACTGGGTCTGTTGGGGCTCTGCTTCCGGCGTTGATGCTCTTTACCACCATATTGTAAGCGCCTCCCCAGGGGTCCTCCTCTGCGGCTGTCTCTGATGGCGGTCTTCAACTCCTTCCGCGCGACTTTGTATGCCTCGCAGCAAGTCACTAGACGCGGAGTTCCCCTGGCTCGTTGGAGCTGTCTTCTCGCTCTGTGGCAGATTTTGCGGAGCTCGGCGATGTCCTCGTTCCACCAGAAGACTGGGGCATGACGTTTCCCAAACGCACTTCGCTGGAGCATGCTCTGGTCGCAAGCCGCTTCCACTGCCTCCCGCAGCTGGGTCGCCCACTCGTTGGCTCCATCGGTCTCTGATGACGTGTGGGTCCGGATGGCGCTTGCGAAGGCCTGTGTCCTCAGCGTGGCCTGCCGATACGCCTTCCTATTCTGAGTAGGGGCTGCTCTTCCCGGGTCCGGTCCGCCAAACACGCACTGGATGGCTTCGTGGTCGCTAGCGGTGTAGGCGTTGCTGATTCTCCAACTGGCGGTTCTGCCCACCGCGCTGCTGGCGAATGTGAGGTCAATGACTGACCCCATGCCTCCCCTGCTGAACGTTTGTTGGTGTCCTTCGTTGAGCAGCACCATGTCCAAGGTGGCGAAGGCCTCCAGCCTCCATGCGGCTGAAGGTCTCCAGCGGGAGGCTGGGCGCCAGGTAGCAACTATAGACCCACATCCCGCCTACTTTGCCTCGGACGAACCCATCGGCCGACTTTATGTCGCAGATCTGGGGCATCTCCACTCCGCATGTCCACAACGCAGCTCTAGCCGAGCGATCTGTGGCCCAGTTGCTGCAGCTAGGAGCCCTATAGGGCTCGCTGAGGATTGCCACCTCCGATCCCCGCTCACGCACCGTCTGTTGCAGGAGGTCCTGCGCGGCCCTGCAGTGGTTCAGGTTGAGCTGGATCAACCGCATGTCTTGCTGCGTTGACCGACCCAGAAGACCTTCTCTTTCTCGGATCCTGCAGACAGTCCATCCGATCCGCACCTGTCCCCGCTGTATTACAGCTTTGCCCAGGGAAAAAGGCAAGCTAACTACCGCCGTTTGGGACTCCGCGTAGCCGCGTCGCAGGCTTCTCACCCTGACTCGTCCCTCCTCTATCGCGAACTGGCTCGCGATGGCGGTACATATCTCGCTCTCTGTCACGAGGGAGTCGAGATCGCGGAACTCCAAGGCGACCACCTTCGAGTCCTCTGTTAGCGCACGCACTGCCGCTGCGTCGCCAAGTACGCGGGCGATGCTCTCCTTCATAGCCTCCGCGCTCTCTGAGCTGCCTTTTGCCACCTCCAGCAGAAGATTGCCGTTGAAGGTGCGGCGTCCCCTGGAAACGCAGCTTCCCAGGTCCGACAGCTGCTTGTCCTCCCTCCTGGTCACCATGGCCAGTACCTCGCTGTACGTCTTGCCGCCCGCTTGCACTACGACCGCGTCGGGGCGTGCGCGGTGCGCTGTCCTCGTCTTCTTGGTCACCACCCTCCACCCGTGTCATGGTTTTCATGGCTCTCTTGTTGGCTGGGGGCTTTGTGCGTCGCCTTCTCCTCGTGTGCCTTAATCTGGGCCTTTTTCGGTCGCTTCTTGTGTGCGCCATCCGACACAACCGGCTGGCTTAGCCTTCGCCACGGCTCGGTTCCTGCTGCGGCATCCTTCTTCCAGACGGTCGCTGTCTGCTGCTCCTTGTCCGCGCTCTGATTGCTCAGTGCGCATTTCGAGCAGAGGACTACGCCCTCCGTGCCCTCCTGCATGTCGCTGCTACCCGCTGCGGCTGCCTGGTTAGCATCCTGTATGTCCAAATGCAGCTTCTTAATCCGTACGCCTCATTAATATGGCGCGTGCTCTTGTCCAGCATCCTAGATGTGATCTCCTCCAGGAGTCTACCCAGCTCCGCTAGGTTCTGCTGACCGGTAGCTTCCTGCGATGCCTTGCTCTTTTTTGGCGGCGTCGATCTCTGCGAGCTCGCCGGGCTTGCGGGGTCCCGAACCCTCTTGGGGGTCTCTTTGGGGTCAACCTCAAAACCCTGTACTACTCCTGGCGTTGCCTGGAGTACCGGTGATCGGATGAGATTGTTCCTCATTACGACCACCGAAACATCAGTTTTCGTCCCTTCTTCAGCTGGCAGTTGGCGCGGCGATCTTGCCAGCGCCGATCTGCCCACGAACGGGTTTCCCGTGTCCATATCTGCGTTAATGCGCTACGTAGCTACGCGGTCCGCACTTGTGGGCTCCCTCGCTGGCCACGGATTTTCCCTTGGCTTCACGATGGGGGATATACCGCCCCTCCCCGGTCCCCGACGTCTCGTTGACCGGGACGCCGCCTGAGCGGGGGATCGGAGTGTGGTAGGAGCCGTGACCTTTTCCCGCTGCCCCTTGTGCAGACTTTCCAAGCCTAGAAAATTGGCCTGAAAATTTGTAGCTTTGCGCCACCTTATCCCCTTTGCGGTCTTGCAGTTGCCTGCTACGTGACAGCTGCCGCCGGCGGAGTATCGATATATCGATATATCGGTATGTGCAAGAGAGCTTTCTCTATGTGCTCGCTTGCACAGCAAGCAGAGTGCGAAAATGGGAAAATTGTTATTGCCGTCCAAAGAAGAGAGTGCGAAAAACCCGTGGCCTCCTCGCCTCTCCTCCCCTCCTCTGTGTATGGAGCGTCGCCCAACAACTGGATTCCGCGCCGGGAGACTCACCCTGAGCGCGTATGTCGGTCTGGCTCGGTACGTACCCCTTCCTATCGGGCACCTTCTCACTTTTACCCTTTTTCAGGCAGTTTCACCCACGGAAAATTATTTAGACGCTGGAGGAAAAACAAGCGCGTCCGATCGCTTTCACTCTTCGACTCTGTAACGTGTGCCAGTGTGTGTTTGTGTGTGTGTGTGTGTATGTGTGTTTGCGTCTGTCTCCCACCATGACGCGTCGGCCTTTCGGGCATTTTTAATTGATTTTAAAATTTATCAAACAGGAAGCATCTCTTGAGCGGAGAGAACACGTTGGAAGCTCGCGCTCTCTGGCAACGGCTTTGGCTTTAGCTTTGCCTGTGGCTCTGGATCGCACTGCGTGTCCATTTAACGGCATTTTACGGCGCAGATCGCCAACCAGCTGGCCACATTGTAGAAAGCGGACAGCAGCCAAAGTGTTTTCTGTCTCTACTGATCGATGTGGCGGGCGGTCTGGCTGTGGTCTGGCTGACAATTTGTCAATCGCTCGCCGCGCTCTACTTGGCTAATTTAACTGCGGTTTTAATTAGCCTGTCTGCTCGCTTTAAGCCTCTCGGGATAGGAGACGAGTGAACGTTAATAACAAAGGACTTCAGTGGCAAAGTGTCAGGTGACAGCAGCCAAGTATGTACTTATGTAGATGGCGGTGCCAGGGATTGTGCAAAACACCTTCTGGGCAGAGTGAATTTGAAGGCAAGGAAAGCTTAAGTTGTCATGCAATAATTTGTCCTGCTACCGTCCCCCCAATATTAATTCCCTGACCCCAAAAAGAAAGCATTAAACCCAGAGGTTTAATCCATTTTTATTTCCGTCACAAATTAATGTTCGTGGTTCATGTTCAGCCGATGTCAGTCGTAGATCCTTCGTCGTTAGCACCATCCTCATCCGCTTATTCGAGCTTAATTCTTATAGAAATAATAAAATTAAAACTATTTTCTATATTTTCCATAATTTTGGGATGTTTTTGCCCTTTTGCGGGGGCGGAACGGGCCGGGGCAAATTTTTTAAATACACTGGTCTCAGTGTGAGCATACAGCAGTCTGGATGCAAAAGCAGTTTGGTGGCTCTAGTCTCTGAGAACTAGCCGACAAACAAGACGGACAGACGGACGGACGGACTGCCGGACAGACAGACAGACAGACATGGCTCTATCGACTCGTCTATTGATGCTGATCAAGAATATATATACTTTATGGGGTCGGAAACTTTTCCTTCTGTGCGTTACATACAACCGTTATTCCCCACAAATACAATATACCCTATTTACTCTTCGAGTACCGGGTATAAACAGCTTTAAAAGGCAACTCCTTGCGTCCGGGAGGTAATGACCTCAATGCAAGGAATAACTCAAAAGATATAGAAGACTCTAACGAGGACACGTCTGGATTCGTTTAGAAATGTTCAGATAATATAGTTATGGAAATTGTATCCTTATTCCTTGATGTCCTTAAAGCGAAACCGATTGAGTATGATCGGGGAAGTTACCCTGGATACGAAAAGGTGTGGCAAGCCCATATCAGATGAGAAATGGCGAGGTTAAGGCACATTCGAAAATCGCACTTACTTTCATGGTAGCCAGCTTTTGACACGCTGAAAAGGAAGCACCAAATTTGAAAATGTTCTGGTTTTTGGCCAGTTGAGCGTTCAGGTCCGTTACGATCAGGAAATTTAGGTGTTCTCCATATTAATGTATTATTTGGGGACTGATCAGGGCGTTTCATGGCTTCCCGTGATCGGAAATATATTGTTGATTTGTTTTTTTGTTCTTTAAAGTGGACCATAATTCAAGGTAATTTTCTCCAATCATAGAAATATTGTTCCCCCCTTTAGTTGTGCACCAATCGGGATGTGCTGAACATAACCTGAATCATTTATTTTGAAAACACTTACGCTAAGCCTGCCCTGCCCACCATTTTAACCGACCGCGTTAACATAATCTAACGTATTCTAAGCCTGAAAGTATGCTATGATTTCAAAAAGTAAATGAGAAAAATTATTTTTTACGCACTACTCGAAGGGTATATTGTATTTGTGGGAAAACAATTTTACACACAGAGGGAAGCGTTTCCGACCCCATAAATACATACATACATATATGTATATTCTTGGTCGGTCTTCTGTCCGTCCGTCCGTCTGTCCGTCCGTCTGTCCAGATGCATTTGAAAGGGACGGGATGAAGCACCCGTTTTAGGGATGCTTGAATCGTTGCAGGGAATCAATCACATAAGCAGAGAGAGGGATAGTTGTTTGATGGTTGCTGTCCAGGATTATTGATCCTGGATTTTTTGACAAAGTTAGTTCACATCTTGACCGCTAGATGGCGCCACAAAGTAGTAAGTGATATAGGGCCTTGGTATTCGGTTAAATTCTTACAAGGGGGCGCCACGTCGGAGAAAGTGGTTGAGGATCTCGATATTCCAGTAAATTCTCACTACTTGGCGCTAGTGTTGCCTGCTATCAGATATTCGGCTTAGCAAGGATCGTTAAGCTGCGGTAGAAAGAGCCGAGACGTAATTTTAACGAAAAGGGACGTGTGAGACGCTTCTTACGCGTCACTACTTTTATACCCGGCACTCAGTACTACATCTGCACCTCAGCGGTGTTTTGTCAAATTTTAAATTTTTTCTTCAACTGTCATCTACATCTACAACTCTTCTCACACCAACACGCTCCTTTAGCTCGCCGAACTTCCCTAGACCCACACACTGCAGACTCGCGGCAGAGGCAGAGGCAGCGCCCGCACACAACAAAAACAAATATACGCTGCGGGACGGAGTGGGTTAAAAGTCGGCAGAGGCAGCGGGCTAGAAGAGCATGACATATACTTTTGTGTCGATATTTTCTCCTCGGACCTTGAAAATGTATGGTGGGGACACGCAAACTTCTCAA
>NW_022995762.1:373357-373596 GCF_900245975.1 Drosophila guanche
ATTGAGACAGTCGGGCTTAATTGGGAAACAATAACATGGTTTATGTGCTCGTTCTGGGTAAATAGAGTTTCTATCATTTATGGTAGTTACTTGTTCCCCGGATTGTTTAGTTGTTATGTAGCAAATTGTGGAACTTTCTTGCTACAATTTTTAAGAATACTAATTGGGTAAAACCAATTAGTTCTTATTAATTATAACGATTATCAATTAACAATCTATTCAGAACTGGCACGGACTTG
>NW_022995762.1:374630-413627 GCF_900245975.1 Drosophila guanche
TTTCGATTTGGGATCGCCCATGAAAAACCCCTATATAAGGAGATATGGATCTGAACAATAATCGAAGAAGGGGATTCATTCTGTAATTCATAAGTCGAAAACATCAGATCAAGTTGATTCAAGACCTGTTGGTATCTTCCGGACGTTATTGGTTGAAACTTAATTTAACCTATGATATCCAACTTGAACAGCGAAACAGTCCTTGGGGTTGCCACCCCCCTGGACCGTTCAGTTGATTGAGCGTTTATATTGTTTATGTAACGGAGCCTATTAATAGCTAAGCAACTGCTTGGTTTAGTGATGCCAAAGATCGGATCCCCGGGTTAGACTTGCATCACGTCTCCAATTGGTTCGTCCAATGGTTACATGCTATACACTCGACAGTAAGGCGTGATTTTCGCCTGAACCGCAGGTGTACAGTGCAGCCTACTCAAACTATGATTTCGTCTTCGTACCGACGTAAAGGCACAATGGAGTGAGGAAGAGCTAAGTATGTTAGCGCGAAAAGAGATTGAATTCGCAGCAAATGGCGAAAGATTTCTAAATAAAAAGCTAGCGGAAGTATTTACTAACCGTAGCGTCGACGCCATAAAGAAATGTCGACAGAGGGAGAGATATAAGTCCAAAATAGAGCAGCTAAGGGGCCAAGCTCCTCACCTCTTAGAAGCATTAGAATCTGAAACCATACAGCGCCGCCCTAGTATACGCGAGCAAAATCTCTAGTACCACCTCTCGGAAACATTCCAGCCAAACTGTCGAACAGGGAAATCCTGGCAGCACTACAAGGGTACCCCCTAGTAGTGTGCAGCGACCAATGGAGAGTTGAAGCTCTACAATCCATCATAAATGGTGCGGAGGCTTCGGGCAAAGAAATCACTCTTCAGCGCTTGTCCACCTACCTTTTGGAAATATTTCCTCAACCGAATGAACGCCCCATTCATGCAAGGCCTCCCCGGAGACCAAGCAATATGAGACAAGGTAGGCGACAGAAATACGCCCTAACACAGCGTAATTGGGACAAGCACAGAGGTCGCTGCCTAAAAGCCATTTTGGATGGAACTGAGGGAACTACAGCTATGCCAAACCAGGATATCAATCCCAACATATAGTGGTACAAACACCCAGTTCCGGACGGAACAACCACTTGAAAGGGTACATAAAGTGTCGCTGACGAAGTCCCCAGGGCCAGATGGAATTTCTCCTAGAACTGTCAGGAAGATTCCAACTGGGATTATGCTACGCATAATGAACCTGATTCTTTGGTGCGGAAAGCTACCTGTACCCATCCGACAGGCTCGAACCATCTTCATTCCGAAGAAGGTACGAGCATCTCTACCACAAGACTTTCGTCCTATAACGGTACCATCTGTTATGGTCAGGTTACTAAATGCCATTTTGGCTTCCCGATTGACCTTATCAGTCAATTGGGACCCGCGTCAGCGAGGGTTCCTACCAACAGACGGATGTGCCGACAATAAGACGATAGTCGATCTGATTCTGAGGGACCACCATAAACGTTGTAAGTAATGCTTTATCGCCATATTAGGTATAAGCAAAGCATTTGACTCCATGTCTCATGCAGCGGTTATTAATATGCTAACCGCTTACGGTGCCCCTACAGAATTTGTCGACTACGTACAACACTCGTAAGAAGTCTGTGGCACAACGCTCAATGGAGAAGGATGGAGATCAGAAGTGTTCATCCCTGCAAGAGGTGTTAAGCAGGGTGATCCGTTATCCCCCATAATATTCAACCTGGTCATCGATCGGTTGCTTAAGTCCTTCCCCAACGAGATTGGTGCCACAGTCGGAAATGCCATAACAAACGCAGCAGCATTTTCAGATGATCTAGTCCTATTAACGGAAACTCCAATGGGGCTTCAAAAACTGTTGGACACGACTGTTGACTTTCTGTCTTCACTCGGGCTCACCTTAAACTCGGATAAATGTTTTACAATTGGAATAAAGGGGCAACCTAAACAGAAATGTACTGTGGTCGTACCACAGTACTTTAAAATATGTTCGCGCACGTGTCCAGCATTGAAGCGCTCAGACGAGTGGAACTATCTAGGCATAAAGTTCACTGCAGAGGGGAGGACCAGGTACAGTCCAGCCGAAGACCTCGGTCCAAAGCTGTTGAGACTGACAATATCCCCCCTCAAACCTCAACAGAAAATGTTCGCCCTCAGAACTGTGCTTATCTCACAACTCTATCACAAGCTTACGCATTGGGAGTGTGATGATAGGTGTCCTGAGAAAGTGTGACATACTGGTACGTTCGGTCATAAGGAAATGGTTAGGTCTTCCATTGGACGTATCAACCGCATTCTTCCATGCTCCTCACACATGTGGGGGCCTCGGCGTGCCTTCAGTTCGTTGGGTAGCTCCCATGCTTCTGATGAAAAGATTGAGCAATATTAAGTGGGCCCATCTCGGTCAATCCGAAACGGCCGACTCTTTCTTAGAAGACGAACTGAAGAAAGCTCGAGGTAGAACTCTGGCTGGAGAAAGTGAGTTGATAACACGTACAGCGATCGAAACGTACTGGGCGGACAAGTTGTACAAATCTGTTGATGGTACCGGCCTACGTGAGGCGCGACAATTTCGTCCGCAACACGGAATAAATGCACTCCCCTCATTAGTGATCTGATAGATATGGCCATTCCCTATGGAATGGCGTTTTTAGTTTTCTTTTATCTTCAAAATTGTAGATTTTTGAAATACACTGGTTTAAGTGTGAGCATATAGCAGTCTGGATGCAAAATTTGGTGGCTCTAGCAATTATAGTCTCTGATAACTAGCCGACAAACAAGACGGGCAGACAGACATGGCTCTTTATGGGGTCGGAAACGTTTCCTTCTGTGCGTTACATACAACCGTTGTTCCCAACAAATACAATATACCCTATTTTTTTTCGTTGGACGTTGATATGCAATGACTGCACCATCAAGTGGCCCATGCGACACCAAGCCAAAGTCTGTTACGATAGATAGATGTTAGGCTAATATTCGAAGAAAATTAGAACTAAACACAACTAAACTAGAGAAAGTAAAACTATCAAAGTCAGAAACAAGACAAAGCTAAAATGAAACTAGCTACGGGAGAGGTAGGCTAGTATAAGAGATTTAAGAAGAGGAAGAGAGTTAGTTGAGGATATAATGTGGTAGAGGGAATTATAATCCGATCATAAGACCATAAAGGGTTCGTGTGAGGCATAATTCGATCTGCACAGTGGAAGGAACAAAGTAATATAGTTTCTAGTGGGTCTAATGGGAATAGTAAAGTTTATGCGGCTCAGCAAGTCAGGGCTGTCTACATCCCCCTTGATCAAGTTGTGCATAAAAATTACACCAATAATTTTTCTACGACAAACTAAGGATGGAAGATTTATTAAAAGAAGTCTACTACGGTAGGATGGCAGTATCACAGTTGCATCCCAGTTGAGGCCCCGTAGGGGAAATAATAAAAAGTTTTTCTGTACTGATTCAATACGGTCCTGATGTATGTTGTACTGTGGGCACCATACACATGAGCCGTATTCTAAAATCGGACGAACAAGCGAGATATAGAGAGTCATCAAATTCCTTTGACCACCTCTTTATAAACCCAAGCACACCCATGGCTTTATTTACCATGGTAGAAATGTGTTCAGAAAACTTTAACTTGGGTTCTAGTTTAACACCTAGATCATCAACCAATGTAATTCTCTCAAGAGAACTACCGCAGAGGGTGTAAGGAGCCAGGAAGGGGCTGGAGCGATAAAAGGTCATAACATTGCACTTCGAGGCATTAAGTTGTAACATATTTGCACAGCACCAGGACTGAAAGCTATTGAGATCAGATTGCAAGCGAGAGTGAAATGAAATTTCCTTATACTGGACACAGAGTTTAACATCATCCGCATACATAAGTACTCGAGAATTTGTTAATACAGAAGGCAGGTCATTAATAAAGAGTGTGAAAAGTAAGGAGCCTAAATGGCTACCCTGTGGTACTCCAGAAGTAACCGTAACAGGTAAAGATAAGGAGTTTTTGAAAAGGACCCTTTGAGACCTAGAACGCAGGTAGCTAGAAATCCATCTCAACAGATTGGGCGGAAACCCTAGAAGGTCGCGCTTTTGTGCAAGAAGAGAATGGTTTACAGAATCGAATGCCTTACTGAAGTCAGTGTAAATAACATCCGTCTGCAAGTTACCTTGAAATCCTTTAATGACAAAGGAGGTGAACTCTAAAAGATTAGTGGTTGTTGATCGTCGCCGTATAAATCCGTGCTGAGCTGGAGATATAAGTGATTTGCAGAGATGCTGCAAGTGCGGAGTTAAAAGTTTCTCGAACATTTTAGGAATAGCGGATAACTTAGATATACCTCTATAGTTTTTAGCGTCAGACTTGCTACCTCTTTTATGGAGAGGAATTATAAAGGATTCCTTCCAGATGGGGAGAAAGCTAGAAAAATGGATGGATAGAGTGAATAGTTTAAGCAAAGGTCCGCACAGAGACTCGGCACAGTACCTGAGTACACAGCCGGGAACTCCGTCAGGCCCCGGTGAAAATACCGGCTTAACTAATTGAAGTTCATGAAGTAAGGAGTCTTCTTTAAACAAAGGGCAGAAAATGCCATTCGACCTTGGTAAACCATATGGATACATATGACCTGGGTAGCTTTCCTGGGAATAGGTGGTCTGAAAAAATTGTGCAAAAATATCGGCGATTGCCTGATCATTGTTTGCCGACATATTCAAAAATGATAGCGAGAATAGATGCGTTCTACGCTTACTCTTTACAAAGCTGTAAAACTGTTTAGGGTCCTGTGAAAACCGGACTTCCCATCGAAGTAGGTAGTTCCTATAGCATTGAGCATTAAGAACAGTGAAATTTGACCGAGCTATTAAGTAATTAGAAAGAGAAGAGGGAGAACCAACTTCTTGAGATTTTTTAAATAGTCTTGATTTTAGGTTCTTTAGACTGGATAACTCTTTGGTGAACCAAGGAGGTTTCGCAGATCTAGTCGGACATGAAAGTGGGACACACGTGTCAAAAATTGTGTCAAGTACATTGTAAAAAATGTTTGTATGTTCCACGTCGGAGAAAGTGGTTTATGAACTAGATATTCGAGTAAATTCTCATAGTGTTGCCTGTTATGGGATATTCTGCTTAGCAAGGATCCTTTACAGGTGTGTGTATAGCATATGATCTAGGTGCTCATTTAACCAAAAATGTTTTTAGTGTCCACCATTAACATTCCTATTAAAAAATAAATTCTTATAGGATCTGTTACTTACATGATCATGCTAAACCACCAACTTGAACAGCGAAACAGTCCTTGGGGTTGCCACCCCCCTGGACCGTTCAGTTGATTGGCGCAAATATAACAAATACATTGCCTCGGATAATTATCGATTCGTTGACGAACCAAATCACTACGGTTTCTAGCCTAGGGGCCCAATCTGAACGTAGTGCAGAGGTTAACCAAGCAGGTTACCAATGTACGATATGTGAGCTGTCATTCCGCACTAAAAGCGGACTTGGCGTCCACATGTCACGTCGGATGAGTTTGATAGATTTCGTCTTCGTACCGACGTAAAGGCACAATGGAGTGAGGAAGNGGGGATTTATTCTGTAATTCATAAGTCGAAAACATCAGATCAAGCTGATTCAAGACCTGTTGGTATCTTCCGGATGTTATTGGTTGAAACTTAATTGAACCAATGATATCCAACTTGAACAGCGAAACAGTCCTTGGGGTTGCCACCCCCCTGGACCGTTCAGTTGATTGGCGCAAATATAACAAATACATTGCCTCGGATAATTATCGATTCGTTGACGAACCAAATCCCTACGGTTTCTAGCCTAGGGGCCCAATCTGAACGTAGTGCAGAGGTTAACCAAGCAGGTTACCAATGTACCTATACACTCGACAGTAAGGCGTGATTTTCGCCTGAACCGCAGGTGTACAGTGCAGCCGTGTTCCTACTCAAACTATCTGAAGCAGAAGCATGGCTGCATTTCCGTGTTACCTCACTCCTTCTCGATTCATACAATCGCGCTTTTCTCTAACTTGAGCGTCGTTTACCGCTTTCTAAAGATTTATTCTTCGATCGCCTTCATAAATGATTGGCATCGCAGGACGCCATAAAGAAATGTCGACAGAGGGAGAGATACAAGTCCAAAATAGAACAGCTAAGGGTCCAAGCTGCTCACCTCCCAGAAGCATTAGAATCTGAAACCATACAGCGCCGCCCTAGTATACGCGAACAAAATCTCTTAGTATCACCTACAGAAACACTCGGAAACATTTCAGCCGAACTGTCGAACAGGGAAATCCTGGCAGCACTACAAGGGTACCCCCGCGTAGTGTGCAGCGACCAATGGAGAGTTGAAGCTCTACAATCCATCATAGATGGTGCGGAGGCTTCGGGCAAAGAAATCACTCTTCAGCGCTTGTCCACCTACCTTTTGGAAATATTTCCTCAACCGAATGAACGCCCCATTCATGCAAGGCCTCCCCGGAGACCACGCAATAGGAGACAAGGAAGGCGACAGCAATACGCCCTAACACAGCGTAATTGGGACAAGCACAGAGGTCGCTGCCTAAAAGCCATTTTGGAGGGAACTGAGGGAACAACAGCTATGCCAAACCAGGATATCATGGTTCCCTATTGGAGACATGTCATGACACAACCTAGCCCACCATATAGTGGTACAAACACCCAGTTCCGGATGGAACAACCACTTGAAAGGGTATGGTCTCCGATCACACCGCGAGACCTTAGGGTACATAAAGTGTCGCTGACGAAGTCCCCAGGGCCAGATGGAATTTCTCCTAGAACTGTCAGGAAGATTCCAACTGGTATTATGCTACGCATAATGAACCTGATTCTTTGGTGCGGAAAGCTACCTGTACCCATCCGACAGGCTCGAACCATCTTCATTCCGAAGAAGGTACGAGCATCTCGACCACAAGACTTTCGTCCTATAACGGTACCATCTGTTATGGTCAGGATACTAANGTAAAAAATGTTTGTATGTTCCACGTCGGAGAAAGTGGTTTATGAACTAGATATTCGAGTAAATTCTCATAGTGTTGCCTGTTATGGGATATTCTGCTTAGCAAGGATCCTTTACAGGTGTGTGTATAGCATATGATCTAGGTGCTCATTTAACCAAAAATGTTTTTAGTGTCCACCATTAACATTCCTATTAAAAAATAAATTCTTATAGGATCTGTTACTTACATGATCATGCTAAAACACATACTTTTAGGATATTTTTTAACATTACGTGAATTAGCCAAGCATATGGAAATATTATGTAAAATCATGGTTTTTAGATGCTTACATGGAGGATTGCAAGAATGGAGTCATAAAGGATGAAAAAACAAAAATTAATCAATTCGACTTATAGTAAATATACCACACTCCTATATCGAATGCTACTTTTGTGGCGCCCTCTAGCGGACAAGATGCGAACTAACTTTGTCAACAAATCCATGATCAATAATCCTGGACAGCAACCATCAAACAACTATCCCTCTCTCTGCTTATGTGATTGGTTCCCTGCAACGATTCAAACGTTATCGTTAACTTTCGTTATCATTTCTTTTGTCTGTGTGTATGCCTAACACTGTCCCATAGTTACCTGCCCATATAATAGCTACTCAAAGCTACAAGCCTTCTCATAAACTAGTGGATTCCAAACGAAGATGGATGACCTCGAAATTATTTTTATAAACTCGTAACCTGAAACAACTATAGATCTGGACACCCAGACCGACTCCGTGGACCCATCGCTGATATTCGGAATTAAAACGCAAGAATATATAATGCAATGGAACGTCTTAAGTGATATTGTATGTCTCGATGACATAATGGCTGCTGCTCCGATTGACGAAATTCAAACATTCAACTTCCCGGATGATGACAGTATATTCGATTTGGTCCATGATAATGACGAAGGGGACAGAAAACGATTCCAGGAACTTCTTCGCGACGAAGATAATGCCGAATTAATAGCTGCGCCAGAAAGAACCGAGACGTAATTTTAATAATATTCTTATTTATGTTTAATACAATTAATTTATGTATTTTTCTACAAATAATATATAATAAAAAGAACATAAATTTAAAACAATATTTATTTTCAATGGGTAGTTTTTTTGTTACTTTGATTGGTGAAATTTCACTCCACCAAGAGACTCATAGGTTTCGTTTCCAACATGGTTTTTTTCTAAGGGAGGATTACACAAAAAGAATATGTCGATTTTAGGTAGAATGCCGGTACTATTGAATGTATTGGTTGAATTTTACATCATATTAAAACATCATGAAAAGTCAAGTGAAACGTACATATTTATTTTATTTCTTAATATTTAATTTGTTGTGTAATTGTTTTAAATATTCGTTATGCTTTAATAAAACATGCATATTGAGATCAAATCTCAGCCAAAACTTTATAGCGCCGGGACATAAGTAACATTGGTAAAATGATGATTTTGATTTTTGATAACTGAAGTTATGAATTTTTAATACGTGATGTTTCAGTCCATTGCGGGACCTAAAACTTATTTTCATATAACACAACTCGCAATGAAATTCAGTCATTTCGAATAGCAAATTACCTAAAGTATCTTAAGAGTTAGATGTTCTTATATAGGGTTTCGAGTTATGTATGAGCATATGTAAAATATAAAAAACCTAGCACACGGTCCATTTGAATGGTTTATGTACATACGTATACATGTATGTATGTATGTATGTATATAAAGACAAAAAGTATAATATTTGAAATCCTTTTCTCACATCTGGCTTTTACATGATTACAACTATATACCAAACGCAACAACCAATCAGCATAGATCTCATTTTAGAGAAAAGGACGAAATAGAGTATAAAAGATCATGTAATCATGATTAAATAATTTAGTATAAAACATTGTGTAGTTTGAATAGTTTCATTTTTATAATGGTATGTAAGCATTTTGTATTTTTTATATATAAAAGGAGAAGGAAAACTTCATTAAGCATGTACATGCATAGGCGTTCCTAGAAACACTTAACAAGATAAAACCGGCGATTGAAAACACCAAGATTGAAGATCTATGTATAGGATTTGAGTACAAGATCAATGGATGTAAACTTAAAAAAACATCATTTGGAACAAAGGTAGTCCTTTATTTAAGTGATACGGACAATGAGCCGCTTTGGATATTTTTACCTAAAAGTTATGTGACCAAATTTTCCACAAAAGCACCCTTTAAGATGCTAAAAGAGCATGGAGTTTCACATCTTATATATAAAGGAAAAGAGATGACTAGATATAGCACTCCCCATTTCCAATTTATATGTAAAGAATAAATAAAGAATTCAAGGGATTGCCTCTCTTATACATAATAGAAAAGAGACAACTAGATATTCATGTAAATAAAAAATAAGAAAACATGTTAAAACATAAATACATTTGCGAGTTAGAAAGAGATAAATGGTATAGCACGGTTTATTTACAATATTTATGAAAAGAAATATCCTAATGATGAAGGAGTAAAGTCATGGATATAAAAGAACCACGCTCCTTGAACGATCATCAGTATCAGTTACAAGAAGCCAGCTGCATCATGCACGTCCACCAAATAAAACTTTTTCTTATTCAATTCGAAGAGATGATTTTCGATGAGCATTTGAAAATCCTGGAAAACTCCTGGTTATTTTGGAGGATCTGGAGGAAAAGGAGCTCCAATACTGCAAGTTCGGGTTTCACTATAAGCTGTGCCCCTGGAGCGACGACGATGCTACCGATGGACCTGACACATGCCTTTGTCATATGTTACCGGCAAAGAAAGCCCAAGCTATAGACCTCATGCTTAAATATTAAAAATTAAATAACAGAATCCCACTCCAAAAAATAAAATATTTACTTGAAAATATAAATGCGTTGTTTTTTATTTTTACGTATAAACTAATTTTTTAAACATTTTCATTATTAGCTTATCATTATAATTAAAATAATTTTTCTTAAATTGTTTTAAAAAAAAAAATTAATGTTTTCTTTTTTCTTTTAAAAATTGCATATAGGATACAGTAATGACCACATGTACTTGAAAAATATCCTTGAAGTAATTTGAAAAATTCTTTCTTCTGAGGATATTGACCATACGAGTCAAATAATTCTGCTGAATGCTTACTATCAAAGTAAAATGCAACCCAATGCGTTCCTGGACGGTTTGAAGAATCTGTGTTAGCTATTAATAAAGCAGGATATTTAGAAATTACTTTTGGGAGTCTATCAGAGGAATAAACTCCTTTAAAAATTGTTTTTGTTTTTGAATGCTTGGAAAGCAAAAATTATCGATTTGCAATGTTTTCATTTTTACAGAAGAACACGTATGTTTCGATGTTTATCAATATCAATCATTGAGTCATATTCACAGTACACCAGAAAAGTAACTGCTTCTGTAAATGGCTCAGAAAAACGTCCTTCAATTCGGATAGATCCTTGAGAAATCAAATTTGAGCATACAGTTGAATTATTATGGTCTGCAGTTAAGTCAAATGCTAATATAAAACTGTTTTTATCAAACATTTCCTTTGTGATTTGCAAGCCTCGATCATAATGTCTTATGCCACTTGATCTGAATAACATATTATATCCTCTAGAGCTTTGAGCATTTTCAGAATTCGAGAAATCAAAAAGAATTCAAATTCAAGTGACTGCGATGGTACTTGCACTACATTTACCATTAGATTAAAGCGTTGAATTTTAAAATTATCAAAGTTGAAGGGATTTAATGTCCGATTTCCTGAATATGGTTTGTTTTTAACCATGCAAAAAGCTAAGAAATTAAGAAGCTGTTCAAGAACTACGTTGTCAATTGATAATGTATTATTTCCTGGATAAATGTAAATGATTTTACTTGAACTTTGCTGTATGAACAAATGGCATTTTTAGTTTGTAAAACATGATGATGGGCCAATAAAATGCTTGGATTAATAGTTATGCGATTCATGAAAAGTTGTGCTTCCAATATCTTAAGACTTGGCTCAGTATCAGTTTCCATCAAATAAAATGTTGTTTTATCAATGTTAAAAGTTAACCTCAAATCAACATTATTTATGAGTAATTTTGGTTGATTAAATATATCTCCATTAACTTTTCCGAACAGCTCAAGCTTATTACTGTTTTGAAATATATTTTTGAACAGAATTTTCCCATCGGTGTCAACATATCGACCAGATATTAATTTTCCATAATTAGGATAATACCCTTGAGTAGCTAAGTGACTTTCACTAGCATCACTACCATAGTTTAAAATCGTTTGCAAATACGATCTATAATGATAGTTACTATCGCTCTGAGAAACCAATATATTATTTAAATAGACTGATGAACTTCTGAACATTGAATGCAAAATATTATTAACTACTCCAACATTGTTTCCTTCACTGGACACCTTCACCTTCACTTCACATCATTATCCTTTTTTCTTAGCTGTACAACATATGTATGTTGTTTGCTGTATGTTTCACCATTTCCTAAGCACACGAACTCAATTGAAGAAGCACTGTCCAACGATGCTATGGGGTTGTATAAAACTTCTTTAGTTCTCAGAATAGAGCTTTGTGTGGGATGTGGTTCAAACAGATCCAATTCGCTTTTCATACATTCAATATGGGTGGTCTTTTGTTTTCGAAAAAATATCTTTTATATTTAATTTCTTGGATGATTTTTTCTTTATTGGTCTCGACTGCGTATGTTTGCGTCCTTGTTTAGATGATAAATGAGCTCGTTTTCTACTAGACCTTCTCTTTTTATTCTTTTTCCTTCAAAATTTTGGAATCGTGTAAATTTATTTATTGCTTTATTTGACTGATTTTGCAATGCAATTTTGCTTTGTTCTTGGATAATGTTTCCTAAAGGTTTTCGACCAAACTCATTTATTACAGCCTTTCCAGTTTCAGAGGCTTGATTTTTAATATCGTTTATTTTCGAAAGGAAGAGTGGTTTTATATTATTAAAAAGCCCACTAAAAAATGTCCAATTCCTCTACCTTGTGTGATAACTCTGGGTGTCACATGTAGACTTCCTATATGATTTAAGCCAGCACCACATTGATTTAAATATTATTGTTGATAAGATTTCGTCATGATGACTATTTCTACTCTGAACTAATTTAGATTTGTACAGTTTTATTTATAGCATTTCGATTCGTTTTCTGAAGTGTAGAGTAATAAATATTGGATCTTTTGAAGATTCAAATGGTACTTTATATCGTTTGGAATCAGTAATTAATATTGAACATTCCTTTGGTGACCATATTTCAATAGGATAATATTCAATATTTTTGAATTGTATAAGTTGCTCTTTTCCATTGAAATATAATACTCGAAGACATCGGGGTCTTTTGTTTCCAACACATCTTGGTTTAATAATGTCAGTGTAAACAAAAATCAATCCATTTTCAAAAATTTCAGAATCAATTGGTTCATTTTCATATCTAAATGTTTCCCCATTTAATAAGCATTTAATAATGTGATTCCAACTTCCCATCCGTCATTCATGTTTTCAGGAATATTTACAATGTTTGTAAATGCACATTTAACGAATCATTACTAAGTAGTGTAACGAAAAACTGTGTTGTAAATGTCATTTTTTGTTTTATGTTCTTCACCGTTTATTAATTGTAGGAAACCCAATTAATTTTGTTTTTTTCCAATTTGCAAAGGTTCTCTGTGTCTAACATATCTACTCAACTTTTCCCGTCCGTTTATGTATTTAAAGTCTTGTAATGGTTTGGTTTCACTTTTATCCCTCTTAAGTTTTGCTCTTAGTTTTTGCTGCTTATCGGTAAGCTTTACTTTAGACACTGCTTGTATTTTTGATACTTGAGTGTCTAAAAATGGAGTGTCTAAAAATCAAGTGTCCTTTACTTTACGTTTATTATGCGTTGACTTAAAAGTTTTTTCAGGCTTTAAATCTTCATCGTCGATGAGATTAGGTAAATCATGTGACTCATTATCTATTGAGAGTTCCTTTTTTGGGTTAACATTATTTTTATTGTAAAGAATATCAGTTGTGGGCATTACATCAAACCCTACTCAGTCGTCTTGTGTTTGTATTCCAATGGTTTTAGATGATGGATGTGATGTTTTCAGAATAGGTCGTACATCCATTGTCTTATATATTTTTTTATTTTGATTGTAACACAATTCTTGACGTATTTTGATCCATTTATTATTGTCACTAGTTTTCTTATCATTTAAAATAGGTAAAAATGTTATATTTATTAAATCGTTTTCATTTTCAACTTTTATTAGTTTTTGATAAGCATTCGGACGCATTAAAATTACTTTGCTTAATTGATGCGTATTTCTAAGCTTTGTTTAATTTTTTTTCAAAAATACCCGAAAGCAATGAACTGATTAGAATTGGTAAAAATCCTCCCTTTTGGATGAGAACTTTTCTCTTGGAATTGATTGAACGTTTTGGGCATGAAATATAACGCAATGCATGTTTATACTTTTTGAGAGCAAATAGTTGAGATAATGATTTCTTATGGTTTCCTTGCAATGTGTTCAACACTATTTCCACTAATGTTTTCACCAACTCAATATCACAATTACCTATAATTGCATTTCGAAGTTTGCGGTTGGCCCATTTGAGCACATACAATAAATGTTTGTTCGCTTTCAATCGATTTCGATTCTTTTTGTAAACCATCAGCAAAGCAAATAGTGTACACAGAATTAAAAATATCTGTTCGAAATCTCAGGAGATCATTTATTCCCTGAGTAAGGTCAATAATTAAATAACCATGTGGCTCCTCTGTGACCTCCTTATATATTCTAAATAGTTCCTGAGAGTTCTCAGGATAAATTTGTCTTGCCAAGCATTGAAATTGCAGTTTATTTCTGGGGTTTTTGAATACAATGTATTATTTTGTGTTTAGAGAAATATCTCGTGTATGTGATGATTTATGAAATATGTTTTGTGTAACTACTATTACAGATAAGTTCCTGTGGTGAAAAGCTCGCATACATTTTTATTAAATGCACCCATCATCAAGTCATCTTATATTAAAAGAATGGGTTCATTAGCTTAATTTTCAATTGTTTCAGGAATTCAAAGGTAAGATAGTATTCGATGTTATTGAAATTTGGCTTAGCGTGCTCCTCACCATAACACCACAGTATTCGATCAATTGAAATACTTAGCATTTCATTCCTTTTGTTTATTAAATTTTCTATAAACGTTGTCTTTCCAGACCCTGAAGGACCACAAATTAGCATTGTAAAAGGATGTATAAATTGTTTAATATTTATTTATTGAAAATTTATGTAATATTTTCTATCCTTTAAAACAATTTATTTAGGTTTCTCCTGATCGCGTTTTTTGTGACAGTTCTTTTCGTAATGAGTATCAGAACCGCAATAATTGCAGTAAGCAACTTCTGTGTATCCTCTTTTGCGTTGATCACTTCCAAACAGACGCTTAAAGGAGTCGATTTTAAACAACTACTTTATGCAAGCGCTTAATCCATACTGAGATTTTATATTCTATACATATGTTTCACCAGTACAGTATACATCATAGTTCGAATTTTCCAAGATAACAAAAAGCTTGAATACATTATTTTGTGCACATCTAAGAGGAACTTTTTTGTGAATTCTACAGTTGGTAAAATAATTTGGAAAAAAGGTCAGACTTTTTCCTATATCAATATCAATAATGTTATTTGTTAAATACTTAGACAAGAACTTCTTCTTAATTCCACCATGTACTATTACGGTGCTAAATCTGTTAAGTGGGGATAGTATTACCTAAACTTAAATACGATATTTCGCCATTTGACCAGTCCAATCCACTTATGGTCTGACGGTACATGTTCTGCTGTTTAATCATTTCATGATCCAATTCATTTAGATGATATGGTGGTTTGAAATAAAATAAGTTTGCCGTTACTGTTCCGGTTTGCATAAACGCCAGTTCTTTAATAAAAAGTTGTTTATTATTCCCAAAGATATATTGAAAATCAACTATCACGCTTGAATTCCTGTCGATCGAGTTCATGTCGGCTTAAGATTTTTTAAGAAACTGAATGAGTCAGTGTCCCATTTATATCCCATTTATATGACATCCAATTCCGCAAGAGTTCTCAGTTTAAAAAACTCATTCAACCCTAATGGACACGCTACAATCAAAAAGAATTAGGTCCACCAGAAAGAAGCAAGACCACGAAGTCATTTTCGGGCTCGAATATTATGTAGTACATAACTTAAAACTAAAATGCGGGTTTTCAACTACAAGAAAATTCACACCAATGATCTGGATGCAACAAAGCAAAAACAATTTCATTGGACTAGACAAAGATGAATGGATGCAGTTGATTACCTACAAGGAGTATATTCAATTAAAACTTGATCAGTATGATTTCTTAATGCCTGATACAATTATAGATCATCCCCTATTGAGCACTATTAAATGCAATTTTAGATTCAGAAAATCCGATAAGCAGTATGTTTTTATAATAAATCAGTTTGGAAATAAGATTGAATTTGATAGCGAGTCCTGGAGATCATTTTTAAGATTAAGTATATTGTTTACAACATTTTTATGTCGGAATACGATACTTAAACAACAAATTACATTCCTGTACTATAATAATATTATTCCTAAATGTGCTGCTTAACAAAAATTTGATATTCAACTCTCTGACTTAGTCGGTACTTATGATAATAATGTTCAAAAAGATTTAACGCGTTTATGCTTTGAAATTTAAAAAAAAAATGTATATTCAAATAAAAACGCGATGTTCTTGAGTATAATCAATCACTTTTGAATACGCAATCATTCAGAAACAATAATAAAAAATAAAAATAAAAATGAGTAAGCAACAAGTTGTAAATGAAATACATAAGCCTGCCAGAAAATACTTTATCCGACGTAAATTCGTTCAAAAGGGCATTAATGATACTTGGCAAATCGACTTAGTTGAAATGATACCCTATTGTAAGGAAAATAAAGGATTTAGATATTTGCTAACCGTGATTGATACATTCTCAAAGTATGCATATGCAGCTCCCGTTAAGTCGAAAACAGCATTAGATGTGCTATCAGCAATGTAGAAAATTTTAAAACTATCTAACCATAAACCGAAAAATATTCAATCTGATCAAGGAAAGGAGTTTTTTAATGATTCCTTCACTGAGCTTATGAAAATAAATAACATAACCCATTACCATACATATACACACCTAAAAGCATCTAATTGCGAACGTTTTAATAGAACATTAAAAAATCGTATGTGGAAAATGTTTAGTATGCAGGGAAATCATATCTGGATTCATAACTTGAAAGATCTAGTAAATGATTACAATAATTCATATCATCGAACCATAAAAATGAATCCTGTAGATGTCAACAAGCAAAATGAGGAGTTTATATTGAAAGCAGGTTATAATATTTGCAACGTTTTCCCTAAACACAAGTTTTCCATTGGTGATCCTGTTAGAATAAGTAATAAGTAAGGACAACCGAGGTTTTTCAAATTTCAAAAGTAAAGTCTACCAGTCCAGCAACATATGAACTGGAAGACTATATGGGGGAAATGGTTAAAGGATCATTTTATGAACAAGAACTTCAAAAAGTGAAAGATGAAAATGCTTTCTTAGTGGAAAAAATAATCCGACGAAAGAAGGATCAAGTTTTTGTTAAATGGTTAGGGTTTGATGAAACACACAATTCCTGGATCGATAAAAAAAGTATATTAAAATAAATAAACAGCAAGAAAACATTTTTTTATCTCGTTTTATTTTTTTATAATATTTAAGATAGTTTAAATTACTTCATTATTACTAGGATCTATAATATTTACAATTTCAAAGTGATTATGTGCTAACGTTGAAATATTATCGGATAAATCTTTTGTCATGTTATAATATAGACTTATCTTATTTACAATTTCAGTATACATTTTATGACCTCTACTTCTGATTACTCTCTGCTTTCCATAATATGTTTTTTATGTTTAATGCATTTAATATACTGAGCATGTGATAATCGTTTAACTACCGTTATGGTCAGTGCTATTATCTATGGCAACTAAATAAGAGTATGCTTTCGCTTTTAACCCTGCAAATGAGGTCATCATACCACCCGAATTTTCGTCTTTCATTAAACCTAGTTCTTTGTTATTGAATCCCCGATTTATCCCGAAAATGTTGTACTCTTGGTAATTTGAGATATCAAAGCGAGTAGGATTGTCTTTAATTAACCCATAAAAATCTTCTTTTGATGATAGAATAAATGAATCTGTATCCATGTAGAGTATTTTTGATGATGGGCATTTTAGAGAATGAAAATTATAGAAATAGTCATACATTAACCATTTTGAAAGTTCTAGTACACAAACTCCAATGTATATGGGTTTATCATACAAAATTATTGATTTAGTGGACTCAATGGCAGCTACATTTTCGCCAAAGATTTCAACACTGTGAAAATTATGTCTAGCTATGCGTTAAACCCTGCGGAATTTTGTCTTGAATTATAATGTTTAATTAATGCGACCTCACGTCGCTTTTCTACATTCTCCATCGTTTTACCGTAGACAGCATTAACCATTAATTTATAAAAGTTTATCTCAAACTCATTCTTAGCTACTTTTCTATGGGATGGCTTTAGATCAATATAGGGTTTAAGCCAACAGGATTGCTTAAAAGATAATACTCGCGATATTTTTTCTAAAATCATACCTTGTTCTATGCATAACTGCAACTGTTTCAAATGTATTATATAATTCTTTTTATCAGATAAGTCCGCTATCAATTTTGATTGTTTTCCGCCTGGAGGAATCTTATTTTCGGGGCAGAATGGTAAACTATTATGTTTATTGTGTATAGAATCAGGATATTTCAGATCTAATTTTAAGATGTTAATGTACATCCTACATCCCCGCAAGCAGATATACTTAGAGCGTTGAAAGATTGAATTTCATCGATACTTAGAAATTTGAAATTGGAATATGGAAGTGGCTGGCTCATTGCCCAACCATATAAATTGTTGGCGTCAATGTAACCTAGATAGTTTAGAGGATCACTGGCCCTGAATCTATCATTTAAATATCTATTATTTGCCGTAGCTATCCGTTGAGTGCATTGAGTTAACCCTCCGCGTACTGAAGTTTTCAAAAAGTTATATATATCCGGATCACTAACTAGCTCCTATTCTATCTCTGTATATTTAAGCATTGCATCCCATGAAACAGAAGGAGCAGTAACATAATTTTTTGAGCAAATACATCAGCAAGAATTAAAACATCGCTTTCTTAGTATAATTTCAAATAATCTCGAATACTGCTGCAATTAAATGTTCTCCAAACCTTCTGAGCAAAGCTATAGTCTTCTAAAATAGACTCCTCATCACAGTGAGTTGAAAAAAAATTCTATCGAAGGTAGTTGGGGATCGTCAAATTTGTTAAAGCTATCTAAATATTCGTATGGAAATACTCCTTTTCGCCTTAACATATCAAATTTTTCCCCTTGATACTTGTTTTTTTTAATTTTAAAATTTGATTGATCCATATAACTAGCAAGTTTTTCTAAGCTCGAATTTAAAAATCTATTTGAATCTATATATCTTATTTTATAATGCTGTTGATTTGAAGAATCAATCTCAACAATTTGAGTTAGCGCAATGTATAACTCTTTGTTACACGGTATGGGTTTAAGTTCATCTTGCATTGATGTTACAAATAAATGAATACCATAACGAGACAAGTTATGAAAGACTACCGGAAAAAAAGGATGGCTTAGTTTAAATGCTTGCTTACATACTTTATAAATAGGACCTACGTATTGGCCTGTGAATTGGTTAAAAAAGTTCTCCCGGTCGTCAGTCGAAATGGGCTCTTTACAGGCATAGCACTCTCCATGTTCCTGGTAGTCCTCATCCCAAATGTTGAACTCGTAGATTGGTTTTTTAGTGGATTTCCAGTACTTCTCATAAAGTCCCATGGTTTTCTATCGAAGCACTTGGCAAAATTTATCGATACAATCTGGTCCTGAAATAGCGTAAATGTTTAACAGTTTTATTACCTTTAGATTGTGATAATATTTACCTTCATATGTCCACATCTCATGTACAACATGAAATGACACTGCACATGCCGTATGCTTCTGAGCCATAGTGGTAGATGATTTTAAGGGATCATTCAGATTTCTATGAAAACTTTCCTTTGAGATGAGATTTTTTGATGAAACTTGTAAAAACCGTTTTGGTATTTGGAGTAGGATATTGGGCAGCAACTTTTCCGTACTCTTTATTGTCATGGGTGGTATTTGTGGTAGTATATAATTGTAAAAATTTTTTACAAAAATATGCCGAGCAATGGGATTTATTATGTTAAGAATAGCATAATTTGTTCATGCACGTTATGTAGGCATAATGCTCAAGTGCCGTCTATATGCCAATGATGCTAAAATTGACCACTTGAAGCAATAATGTCTGGACGTTGATATGCAATGACTGCACCATCAAGTGGCCCATGCGACACCAAGCCAAAGCCTGTCACGCGCGGAACCCAGCAGAACGCAGCCCTCCTCCCGCCCAACCGACCGAGGGGCGCTGCCGTATGACGCGCGGCGCGATTAACCGAACCGGTCGCGAGCATGCAGGAAAGATAGATGTTAGGCTAATATTCGAGGAAAATTAGAGCTAAACATAACTAGACTAGAGCTACTATAGCTAAGCAAGCAAAAATTACCAAAATCACAAACAAGACAAAACTAAAATGAAGCTAACTACGGGAGAGGTAGGCTAGTATAAGAGATTTAAAAAGAGGAAGTAACTCCCTTCCCTTCCCTTGAGGATATAATGTGGTAGAGGGAATTATAATCCGATCATAAGACCCTAAAGGGTTCGTGTGAGACATAATTCGATCTGCACAGTGGAAGGAACAAAGTAATATAGTTTCTAGTGCGTCTAATGGGAATAGTAAAGTTTATGCGGCTAAGCAAGTCAGGGCTGTCTACATCCCCTTTGATCAAGTTGTGCATACAAATTACACCAAGCATTTTTCTACGACTAACTAAGGATGGAAGATTTATTAAAAGAAGTCTACTACGGTAGGATGGCAGTCTCACAGTTGCATCCCAGTTGAGGCCCTGTAGGGCAAATAATAAAACGTTTTTCTGTACTGATTCAATACGGTCCTGATGTATGTTGTACTGAGGGCACCATACACATGAGCCGTATTCTAAAATCGGACGAACAAGCGAGATGTAGAGAGTCTTCGTTATATAGGGGTCCTCAAATTCCTTTGACCACCTCTTTATAAACCCAAGCACACCCATGGCTTTATTTACCATGGTAGAAATGTGTTCAGAAAACTTTAACTTGGGGTCTAGTTTAACACCTAGATCATCAACCAATGTAATTCTCTCAAGAGAACTACCGCAGAGGGTGTAAGGAGCCATTAAGGGGCTGGAGCGATAAAAAGTCATTACATTGCACTTCGAGGCATTAAGTTGTAACATATTTGCACAGCACCATGATTGAAAGCTATTGAGATCAGATTGCAAGCGAGAGTGAAATTAAATGTCCTTATACTGGACACAGAGTTTAACATCATCCGCATACATAAGTACTCGAGAATTTGTTAATACAGAAGGCAGGTCATTAATAAAGAGTGTGAAAAGTAAGGGAACTAAATGGCTACCCTGTGGTACTCCAGAAGTAACCGTAAAAGGTAAAGATAAGGAGTTTTTGAAAAGGACCCTTTGAGACCTAGAACGCAGGTAGCTAGAAATCCATCTCAACAGATTGGGCGGAAACCCTAGAAGGTCGCGCTTTTGTGCAAGAAGAGAATGGTTTACAGAATCGAATGCCTTACTGAAGTCAGTGTAAATAACATCCGTCTGCAAGTTACCTTTAAATCATTTAATGACAAAGGAGGTGAACTCTAAAAGATTAGTGGTTGTTGATCGTCGCCGTATAAATCCGTGCTGAGCTGGAGATATAAGTGATTTGCAGAGATGCTGCAAGTGCGGAGTTAAAAGTTTCTCGAACATTTTAGGAATAGCGGATAACTTAGATATACCTCTACAGTTTTTAGCGTCAGACTTGCTACCTTTTTTATGGAAATAATTATAAAGGATTCCTTCCAGATGGGGAGAAAGCTAGAAAAATGGATGGATAGAGTGAATAGTTTAAGCAAAGGTCCGCACAGAGACTCGGCACAGTACCTGAGTACACAGCCGGGAACTCCGTCAGGGCCCAGTGAAAATACCGGCTTAACTTATTTAAGTTCATGAAGTAAGGAGCCTTCATTAAAGAAAGGACAGAAAATGCCATTCGACCTTGGTAAACTATATGGATACATATGACCTGGGTAGCTTTCCTGGGAATAGGTGGTCTGAAAAAATTGTGCAAAAAGATCGGCGATTGCCTGATCATTGTTTGCCGACATATTCAAAAATGATAGCGAGAATAGATAGCATTCTACGCTTACTCTTTACAAAGCTGTAAAACTGTTTAGGGTCCTGTGAAAAACGGACTTCCCATCGAAGTAGGTAGTTCCTATAGCATTGAGCATTAAGAACAGTGAAATTTGACCGAGCTATTAAGTAATTAGAAAGAGAAGAGGGAGAACCAACTTCTTGAGATTTTTTAAATAGTCTGGATTTTAGGTTCTTTAGACTGGATAACTCTTTGGTGAACCAAGGAGGTTTCGCAGATCTAGTCGGACATGAAAGTGGGACACACGTGTCAAAAATTGTGTCAAGTACATTGTAAAAAATGTTTGTGCCTTCAATGACGTCAGTGCACGAGGACAGAGCGGACCAATCAAAATCCCTAATTAAGTTATTGAGCTTCGTAAACTCGGCTTTACAAAAGCAGCGGACGCGTTCAGATAGCCTACCCGCACGATCCGATACAGTAGGTCCAATATCTACCGACACTTCGAAAGTACGATGATAGCAGTCTTCAGGTATAGTGAGCGGGAGTGCTCGTGTTAACAACGCTACGGTCGGATCCGAGACAAAGCACAGATCAAGCAATCGAACCAAGCTGTTTTTTACATGGTTGACTTGAGACAGGGACATGTCTAATAAGCCATCAATAAACTCATGTCGTGACATGGGTACAAGGTTGTTTGACTCGTTAACCGAAGACCAGACAGTACCTGGCAGGTTGAAATCCCCAAGAACTATTTAATGGTCTTTATCAGATAGCGAGGAAGAAACAGTTTTATGGCAGACAAGTGCTGCTCGTATATTAGTACATCCGAAGTCGGTGGAATATACGAGCAAGTGACATAAATAGACTGGCCGGGAAGAATCAGTCTAACACAGAGGAATTCCTTGTGAGACCTGGACTATGAAAAGTTCCGACGTAAAGTAAGACTTTACTGCAATCAGAACCCCTCCTCCACGTCGAGACGAACGAGCATTCCTATCAATTGTGTACCGATCTGCCAAAACTTCGGAACTAAGAATGTCCGGCTTTAACCAGGTTTCGGTAAACACAATAACATGGGATGAAAATGTGAAACTATCAATAAAAAGAGTGCTCAGCTTACTACGTAAGCCGCGAGAATTTTGATAGGCTACAAAGAGGGATGTTCGTTTTTTGACTGCAAGGAATTGCAGTGGGAAGAGGTGGATGGAGCAGAGGAGGAAGGACCACTGGCCTCGCTACTAGGAAGAGTTATGGGGGGCCTATTTTTCTTCTTAGCCTTAAACTCTTTAACAACCAGGTGCTCTGGCCAAAATTTGGAAGAGCAAATGGTCTCGAAATGAATTGGAAACACGCTAATCTTGAAAGAGGATATCTCCCTGGCATAAGAGAAATTAAACTTCTTCACCTTTAAGCCAACGGCTTTTATTTTGCTTTGTATAAAAGCAGCTACATCATTAGATGTGAGGTCAGGGGCAAGTCGAGAGACAAAAACTTGCCGCTTTGGTGGGACTCCCACCAGAGGTTTTAGCACCACAGATCTGGTACCTGTGACGGCAATATCCGGTGGTCCGGGACGTTTATTAACTGGTGGGATCGAAATAGATGGGATATGATGTGGCTTTGGAACGGACTTGACAGACACGAACGCTACAGTACTAACTGGCTGCATTTTCTCCGAGATGATCGATTCGGTAGCCGAAACTTGATCACCAGCAGCTGTCGTTGCCCTTGGAGTTTCGAACGAAATTAGCTGCTGCACTATCGGAGTGGACGAAGACAGTTGATCGCAGCGAGCGGTCGAGGGACAGGCACTTGCAGATCACGAGGAGTGACTTTTTTGCGCCTAGGAGACTCATTCAGCACTTTAAAACAGCTGAATTGAGACTCCATGGCTAGAAGCCGATTGTACTGCTTTTTAAAGCCCACGATCAGCTCCTTAAAGCCCTTTCGCGTCTGCCTCATAAACGTGACCATGTCATTCTCGATAGACCGACATGCTCCCGCAACTGTAATGCAGACCATTACGCTTCGAAATTGCGTCACCCACGAGGCCTGAGAACCCAATACATTTTGCGTGCACTACGTTATCGCAGAGCCAGCAAGGGATGATCGGCTGGTCGTGGGTGATCTGCTTCTTGCAAGTCTTAGCGGAACACACAACCACGTGTTCCATTATTTTTATTATTTATATTGAATATATAAATAAAAAATAAACAAAAATTATTTTCACAAAACAAATAGCAATGGGACCAGTGTGCCGACCAAGTGCTTAAAGCAAAGCTTAAAGCGGGATCGAAAACAGATGAGCGCAGAGAGGAGAGAAGAACAAGCGCAGCGGCAGCTAAAACAGTGAGTGCACGCTACTGCACAGAAAGTATTGTGAGCGAGAGAGGGAGAACAGTTACTCGAGCTAGAGAGTGAAAGGCAGAGGCGCAACTACAAGAGAGAGCGGTAATAGTGAGGGCGTACTTACAAAAAGAAACAGTACAAACACACAACTAACCGACGCACAAATGAATACGATTTTAATTTTAAACAAATAATAGGCATGCACTCGCGTATTAGGATAGTTAAGAAAAGTGGCAAGCTATTCAATAATTATAAGAAGAATTATTTCGAAAAAAACCCGGTTGTTCATCCAAAATAGAAAGGAAAATACGGAGCGCAAAACAAAAACACGCCTGGTCACTACGAAAGAGAACGATCAAATGAAAAGGAAAGTAAGCGAACAGTCAAGGTCCTAAGAGGACCTTTTACAGAAAAAACCATTAGCACAATTAAACCATAAAACCAATAGAGATAAAAGAATCCAAAATATAGTGCCGCAGATTCATTTGAAAGGGACGGGATGAAGCACCTGCTTGAGGGATGTTTGAATCGTTGCAGGGAACCAAGGACATAAGCAGAGAGAGGGATAGTTGTTTGATGGTTGTGTCCAGGATTATTGATCCTGAATTTTTTGACAAAGTTAGTTCACATCTTGATCACTATATGGCGCCACAAAGTAGTAAGCGATAATAGCTTCTCACGTCCCACCACGTTTTAATATGTAATATGTAATGTTTATTTATTGACTTCCTAGTGCTACAAGCAAGGAGCTTATAATTAAAACACTAGTCATCATTAGGTGCCACATTAGTTTGGTGTTCATATTCGTTTAATATGGCACAAGTACTAGCTAGTGTTATTATAATCTTATTAATTTGAATATTAACAATGTTTATTGCCTATGGTACAATTTGATTTTGGCTGGCGCCTTAGCCCGAATGTGTATCCAGCTATACTGTTAAAGCACACACTAAGCTTTTGCCTGCTTGCGTGGGCAAATGCCTCAGTCCCATAGGTGAGTACAGGTAATAGGTATGTTTTCGCTATCTGCATTCGAATGCTTACTGGAATAAATTGCTTAATAATATTCAGTGCTTTTTGATTTCCATACATTTTCACAGCAGCGTTGCACACGTGATCATCCCAAGACATAGTATTGTTTATTACAAAGACAAGGTAAGTTACCTTATTTACGCTCTTCTGCCTTAATCATCGTCATTGAAATAAGGTTCAAAAGCTGGGCCAATTCCGGGGCAGGCGTTTCTGACTTACGCGGTCTCCATAAGTTTGTTCCAGTATTCTCACGCAGACGTTTTGAGACAGGCTGCATTTTGGCTCGGAGCTTTAACAGAATCTCTGAAGAATGCTGGGGAACTGTAGGTGTACGCCCTCTGTGTGAACTAATGAGCGGGAGATCCAATCGATCTAGTCGATGGCGAACAGCTGTAACCTCTTGTGCTTGTTTTCGTTGCTTACACGCTTTTTTCTCTCGGTATTTAGGGTGAAAATTTCCAGCTTTTTCTTGGCGTTCTTGAGACAAGTTTGAGTGACTTTCTAGTTTTGTGATGAAAAGGATTCAAAGTTATATTCAGCCCACGGGCCTGCCGGGGGTACTCTGCTGACAGTGCTCTGATGTTGCGAAGCACCTTAAAATGGCATTGACCAGCAACTGATTTGTTGTTGTTTGCAGGTTCCTCTGAGAAATTCACTTGTTAACGGTGCGTGTCGCTGCACGTCTGTTCTTTTTGAGTGTAAACGTGTCAATTTTATACCCGGTATACCCACCCTATATACAAATTGTGACTCGTACGAAGCGTCTCCACGTTCCACAACGTTTAATATAGTTTCATTAAATTTTCTTCTAAAGGGTTGACATTTAAGCGCCCTCTGTGAGAAGAACGGCGAGATGAGAGGGCAAATTTATAGCAAAAAGATGCCATAAACTCGAGTTGCGGTGTCGTTTGGCATAAGTTGTAGTTCTCTGTTCTTTGATACAGATGGCGCTTATCAACATTCAGAAACAATGTTGAGGATTAAAACGGAGTATAAAAAAACTGTATACTTAAGATTTAAGTTAGCATACACCAAAAACAAAGGTGAATTGCAAAAAATAAATCATAACTCTACCAAAATATGTTTTTCCTAGAACCTGAGTTGGCCTAACCAATAATTGTCAAAACAATTTCAATTCCTTTTACAGCCCGCATATCATACTGAAGTGAATTAGCGATTTTCCTCTTGCAAATCACTGGGCGCTCTAGACAGAGCAACTATCTACGATTAAAGCATCATCGGGCCGGGAACCGTGCCTCTCGCCGAACCAGCACCGCAAACTGACATGCAAATTAAAAAGCATATGCTTTGACTCCTAATCACAGGCACTTTCATTGCGGATCGCCCCACACCATGCCAGCAAGAGAGCTCTACCCCTACCCCCCACTTAATGGGTGGCTTTTCTTCCGCCTGTCAGACGTCTCTGCCGTCGCCTTTTCCGCGCTCACATCCGCGTCCCGCCACTTCCTCTTCCTGACGTTGACATTGATGTTGGCTGTTAGCTGTTGGCTGTTTGTTGGATGTTCGCCTGTTAGCTGTTCACTGTAGTCTGTTGCAAGTTGGTTGTTTCTTTTGCTCTATGTGAGTGGTTGGCATTCGGTGCGTGATGGATTTTTGCAGTACTCCCTCCAACGCGGAGTCCATTGCCGCGCACCTCCGCCCCAAATGGTGCCAAGAGCCAGCTTCCCTGCCCCACCACACCACACCACCCCAAATGATTAATGACTCTTCAAGTGACTTGCAACAAAACCAAGTCAAATTCTCACCCATAAGGAGAACCTCAGCCAGGAGTAAATTCTGTGGCTACTACACTGCGGGAACAACTTTTTCCACGTGTGTAGAACTTGGGCCCATCCAATCTTAAGGGTTTTCTCAGTGTATTCTTCACAGTAGGCGTCTCAGTCGAGGGCCACAAATTAGTCCCAGAAAACGAGAAAGAGATTCAACTCTGACTCTGACTCTCGAGGACTCCCTCTACCACTCGTACATCCGTCCTCTGTCGCTCGTCCATCTTTGACATCACTCTGGTTGAGTGATGCGTGAGTGGGGGGGTCGTCATTCGAATTAATGATTTAAATGACTTGAAGCTGCTTGGTGAGGGTGAAGCTGGGAACTCCCGGACTATTTTCATTTCAGTAACCAACACTCGCTGTGCCATTTTCACCTGCAGCTGCAGTCATTTTTCAACACTGATCATATATACTGGGGGAATGGCATCGTTAATTGCAGACAAACGTCAAAAAACTGTCAGCTACGCCAAAGCTTCAGGAATCAAGGCATCAAGGCATCAGACTTCAGACTTCAGCTCGTCGTCCACATTCACATTCACATCCCCGTCCATGTCAGAAGCTGTCATGCTCACATACATCACACAGACCCCCAGTCTCAGTGCCAGCCCCCGGATAGTGTCGGACTGTTGCCCAAACCAAGAGTCCAGTCCGTACAGTCCAGAGAGGCATGGTCATGGTCGATAGTTGGCTGTTGCTTTAGCTGTTGCAAAAGATTGATGTGTGCTGTACGACGGCGGCAGGCAAAACGGAAAATAAATGATGTTGGTGATTATTTTTCTTCATTGAGCGAGCGGCAGCCTGGCCGCCTGACGTTGTTTCAACAGCCATTTTGGCCATCAATCTCGAGGCGAAGCATCAGCCAGAGGCAGATCCAACGCAGACAGGCTCTCTGGATGGACGTACATTCGTTTATTCATTCATTCATTAATACGCAGCACATTTAGACAATCCATCAACTTGGCGTGGCTCAAAGGACTTGGGGAAATGGTGGGCCAGCCAGCACAGACAGAGATTAGGCACCGGAAAGGCGTTTAACCGCCATAAGTATCTAAATTTATATGAAGTCTTTCGCAGTCATATTAGCCATTACGCTAGAGCTAAGTTACAGTGGGAGAGAGGGAGAGAAGTACTGTTTAGAGCTAAAATCTATATCTTAAGCACAAGTCTTTGACTTATTGAATTAATTTCATTTTTTCCAGAGGGAGAGAACTAGCTCCAACTGATGTTCAGTTCATTCCAGACCATGTCAGTTGCAGTATTTATTCGTCTTTCTACTCGTACCAAATCGTTTTCCCACACTCCATGGCCAGGACATCGCCACAATAACACCCACAGCTCTGTGAACATCTGCAGCTCCCCTTCTTCGAACGGATTTCGGGTGAAAAAGTGCAATATCATCAATTACTCGACAAATTTAGTGCCACAAGATGGTCAGAGCTGAGGGCAGTAGCAGGGGGCAAGGAAACGGACAATGTGAAGGGGAAACTCTGGAGAGCAGAGGTCGGAAAAACGAAATGTCCGGATGCAAACAATAAAATACATTTTCCGGTTACTTGTCACCCACTTTTCTATCGCCTTCACAGCCACCGCCACAACCATGACTTAGTCTCGGACATGTACTTTCCACTTGGACTTCGAGTCTGACCCGACCGGAGAGTAAAATCCCAACACAGTTGGAGCAGAAGTTGACACATGCTGGGGACTGGCAGCAGGGTTCTTCTTTGGGAAACTCCTCCGCAATTTCCAACAAAGCATTTTACTTTTCGATTCTGTGTGGGGGAAGGATTCTGGGGGAGGGAGTGTCTTCTGGTTGTTGCTCTTGTTGTCCAAAGTCATGTCGACAATAGCTTTAGCTTTGCTTCTGACACTTGGTAAATGGCGCCCGCCCGCTGAGCGACTGCAGCCAACATTTAGTCCTCATTCTCTGCTTCATGGTCGTCCTTCTACTTCGACTGCCGTCTTCCGTCTTGCATCCTCCAAATCGTCTCTTCTATTCCCTGCTCTTTCATATGGGTGGAGCTTGAGTGGGCGTGGCCGAGTAGTCATTGTGGTCGGGTCACTTGTTTACCGCTCCACTTACGCGTCGCACTCGAACGCTGCCGGACACTTTTCCCACCCCAGCCCCAGGCTTATCCTTCACTGAAATCCTCGCTGGCAATCCTTTCGATCTCGGGATGCCGTTTTAAATATAAATTGTGCCGAAGTGCAAAGTGCACAGAAGGCACAGGGCACACAGGGCACAGAGAGGGCAGCAAAAAGCCAGGGGGAGACCTTCGTCTTCCTCCTTCTTCTGCCACACAGCAACTACACACATTTTCCTTCATCACCATAGTCTGCATATAATAATTTATCATGTGCGTGTCAGGATGCTTGACACAGGGTTTGTTGTTGCTGCTGCTGGCCTCTGCTGCTGTAGGGATTTGTCAAGTTGGATGCCAATCGATGACAATGGGCATGACAGGCAGACAGGAAGACAGGCACAGGCGTGAAGCATGGGTTAGCTAATCAGTGAAACACTTGTGCAGATCTCAGCAGAGAGGAGGATATTGATACTTTAGTGCTGGTTGATGGTTAGCAAGGAATTGATCGCAGAATTCCGTAGAAGAAAATCGAAACTAAAACATCTGGAAAAATGTTAGAAAATGCAGCACTAAATAGAGCAAATGGCTTTCCATAAATGTCAAATTGTACAGCAAATTCGTGGTATAAAATCGATAAAATATGAGCAGAAAAAGTGCACAGAATCAAGTCCATCCATCAGCCACAGCGATGATAAACTTACTTTCCTGCACAAAAATCTTTGAGCGTTTCACTTTATTTGGAACAGCATAACTTGTCGTCAGAGTCAGAGTCAGATTCCATGGCCATGTCCTGGCCCTTGACCTGAACTGTAGTCCCGTCTGTACCCTGTCGTTCGTCCTCCCTCTTCGGGTGTCCATGTTCAGAGAGACGGACAGCGGACAGAGTGGAATAAATCTTAACGGCAAGTAGTAAATTTTCATTTTCACACCTTTCAACACTTTTCACGTTAATACAACCAGAAGGAACATTTTGCTGTCAAAAATAGAAAGAAACCCAGAAAAAAAAGGCAGAGAGAGATTCCTGGTTGTCCTCCACTTTCGCCATCTCTTTTCTCGCTGTCGCTGTCTCTGTCTCTGTCTTTCGCTGGGCCCCCCTGACAGGCTACACAAATACTGTCATATGCTGGGGTGGTGAGCAAAAAAAGAATGGGTGCAAGACCCAATCCGGGCCCTCAAGGAGCAAGAGCTTCCAGCGAAAAGCAGGGCAGAGCAGAGCAGACAAAGTGCCTCTGAGCGTAAATAAATTGGAAATGTCCTTTGCCCTGGCACTGACTGGCGTTGCCCTGTCCTATCCATGTCCCTGCCCATACCCCAGCAGAGCTGGGTCTGTCCTTCCTTCCGTGTAGTGCAATGCATCGTGCCACGTCGGACATTGGACGAAGGCGATGCTTCCATTTTAATATTAATTTTAACCCAAAGTAGCAGACGGGGCCCGGACAGAGATAAAAGTTATTGCCCGTGCAGTGGCACAATCCAGAGCGCAGAGCAGAGCACCGAGAGCTGAGACGGTGGCAGTTATCATGGGGCAAAGTCATGCAGTATACATCCCCAGTTCTTCTTCTCCTCCTCGACCCTGACGTTGTCAGTTGAAGGCAATTTATGTCAGTGTATATCCGACAGCCTGGCAGTTGCAGGCCATGTGCGGATCCCCAGTCAGTATCATCTCTCGTATCTACATCTCTCTCTCTCTCTCTCTCTCTCTCTCTCTCTCTCTCTCTCTGCCTCTCTCTCTGTGCCACTCGGTGTGGCACTCCTCCTTAAATCCAACACCATAGTGTCCTTGTTGACAGCTGCACAGCAACAACTATGCTAACAACAATGCAGCCTGCACCCATCAAGTTATCAACCCGGCCAAAAGATGGCTTCCCACTGAAGATTCTATAAGAGATGGGAGGCGTCGTGACACGAATTTACGATGGGAAATGGGAGCGTTGTGGGTATTCTCCTTGTGTATCCCATATCTTGAGAATATGCTTCGCGGGAACTTTTAACCTCGTAAACACGAATCCAGATACTCCGTCCAGTAACAGTTGCATTGCCTGCCTTGTCCCGCTTTAGCTTTCATCATTTCCTTCCCCACCCCTGACTGTCTTTAGATCACTGTCACGACTTACTCACACTGTCATCTCCAGCAGCAGTGAAACAGCTTCCGGGCAATACTCATCGTTCTTACTGTTATCCTGGTAACGACATCGAGCAGGCCAAAGTTTAGTGCAACCTTTGATTTATATCTTTCCTCCCGTCTCATTCGTTCTTTCTCTTTCTCACTTTCTCTCGCTCCATCGCTCCCTCTCTTGCTCTGACTCTCTCTGTAGATGCCAAAGGAAGTGCTCTATTTTCGGGGCATATCCATGTCCTTTTGGATCATTTTTCCGTTGCACCGAACCACTGGAAGGCACCGAAAGCAAATATTTATTAGTTTGTTAAATTGTGAATTGGCCAAGGAGCTGCCCTCGCTGCACCTTCGTCGTGTTCTGCTCTGCTCCTTCCAGTTTCAGTTGGCCATTCGCTTTGTGTGCCTTTGGGTTAAGGTTTGGGTTCTGGTTCGGGTTCAGTATTAATTTTTAGCTCAGCTCCTTGTGTGCATTTGGCTCTGTTTCTGTTGCTGTCTTTGCTTCTGTTTCTCGATCTGGCTGCAGCCTGCTTTCCTGACTCCGCGTCTGGTTATGGCTTCCACTCTGACCCGACCGTCCATCCATTGTTTGTTTGATAATGATTCCTGGCTGAATGAAGAGCTTAATCGCCTCTCTCTCTTTCATTGCTTTTTTCGAGTTGAATCCTTTTGCCCAGGACTCCATTATTATTTTTCATTGGCAGGCACTTTGACACCCAATGGCTATAGATTAAAATGTCGCCCAATGAATGAATAAATGGCATAGGACTTTAGAGGAATTTAATAAACTCCACCACAAAGTTGCTGAAGGTTTATTCCACGTACCAAAAGTATCTTTTAGTTTGAAACCAGACATATTTAGGTATTTTCCAAACCGAAACACAAAATCAATAAAAGCTTCACCGTAGAGACATGTTTTTGGTTAAGCGCCCCCCGGCGTCCAGTTATTATAGGAGGCAACATCTGATCATCGGGGACTAATTTTGACATGACAATATTTTAATTAAAATGTAAATCGAAATGATTAAGTATTTCCAATTTATTTGCGATATTTCATAAGCACAGTAGAGAGAGGAGAGGAGAGCATAATGCACTGAAAATTGTCGGTGGAATACAAAAGAGCATAATTAATTTCACGGAGAGAGAGACAGAGAGAGAGCGAGAGACGGAGACGGAGAGTAAGAGCTAATGACAATGCAAGTGAAGAGAAACGATGCCAGGCCGGGAGCAGCAGCGGCAGAAGCAGCTGATTAATAATGGGCTGTGAATGCGATAGTGGCAGAGACAGATTGTGCCGCAGAGAGAGAGAGAGAAAAAAATAGAGAAAACGAGAAAGAGACAGCAAAAGAGAGCGGCATGTGACTGTCGAAAATGAGCACACAACATTATTATAAGATACATATGTACATACATACATACATATACATATAATGATGATGATGAGCTTTGTATGATAATTCACTGAAGCTCCAACGCCAACGAATGCTCTGTTGAAATTTCTGTGGCACAATAATAAATTAATAAAAATGATACTTAATTTTATGATTAATGATATTGATGAGTAACCAACCCATCCAGGCAGGCAATCAAACTGCCAGTTGGTTCTGGCCCGGACAACAAACTGGGCCCCAAAGGGTCGGCATGAAAGATTTTTAAAAATGTATCAACCATAAATCAGACGCAGAATTGGCCGTGCGTCCCGCACCGAGCTCTCGCTGTGAATAATACTCAATAAATAATGAGACGCTTCTTATGCGTCACAATTTTTATACCTGGTACTCAGTTAGTATATTTGTACCTTATATTTTTTCCCGAATTTTACATTTGAAATTTTACTATTTTTCTACATCTGTCATCTACCTAAATTACTCGTTTACCTGTGTGGAATGAGAGAATGTGCAAAAAATAAAAAAAAAGCTGCTGGGCGGGGTGGGTTTGGCCACTACTCTACTTAAAACATACATATGTACATAATTACAACTTTTGATTATTGCTGCCCATGCCATTCCCGAAAACTTATTGACGCCTTGCCTACTGCCAGTCAGGAGAGAGAGAGAGAGAATGGAGTGAGTGCTTCGCCTCTGACAAATGATGCGCCCAATTTGGGGCACGAAAAAGATACATTTCAAAATGATTGAAATGCGCAATTAATTTACTTTTGTGTGTTCCCCCTACTGCCAAGCGCCGCGAGCATTTTTCTCTACCATTAGGGACAATCCCTGCCCTTCTCCCTGCGTCACTGAAGAGCCTCAATTTGTCAAAACTAACGAAATATAAAAGTGGTTCGGGCTCGGCACCGTTTGATGGTGGGGTGGTAAAACTTTCCTCAAGACAATAATTCCTCAAGGAAATAATAATTATGAATGAGTAGAGTTGTGCTCTGGCCTTGACCGTATTCTTTCGGATTTAACTCTGTACTAAAAGTAGTTTGAACAGCGATTTAAAGCTTGGTCCCACTCTTGGGAGGAAATATAAAATGTTCAAGACTTCTGCGGAGTTTCCAAACAAATTGCATTGGACATTCTTAGCAGGAGGCATGTATTCAGGAATGTGAATGAATATCCTGAAGAAAAACTGCCTGAATAATAAGTAATTTCAGCTATGATATACATATCATAGGTCACATTGTATTTATTTCATACAATTGTTCCACTTTTCATCGCAGTTGACCCCCCCTGCAAATGTGACTGCATCTATATCGAACCTTCCTCCTCTGTACCACTCGTGGATCTCTATTCTCTGCTACAGCAGTTGATTATCCAACTGTCACATGGCACAATCTCATCCATAACTAAGGGAAACAAAGTCCCTACTGCAATGGATAAAAACACTAATTTCAGGATTGCATAAGTAACATAAGTCAAACTGTCAGCGGCAGAGAGGCAACAACAACAACAACCCCGTCCTCCTCGTCGTAGTTGTCTGTGTTCTGTTGTCTGCAAATGAGTGGAAAAAGTGAAAAGTTAAGCGAAATGAAAAGCAAGGTTGGTTTTTCCCCCCGGCCCGTTCTTTTCACATGCGTAGTGACAAAATGTTGTGTTGCCTTGTGGCATTGTTGCCGCCTCGCATTTGTTCCACCAAAAGTGCAATTTGCACCCAAAACAGCCGCAAAACAAGGATGTTGGATACTGGCAGGGATACTGAAATGCTGGAAGATGGAAGAGCTGGTTAGAAATTCCCAAGTCCTGAGTGCCGACAAAGGCAAAAACCCTTCAGAATAAAGGGAAAGAACAAAAGAAAACATACACATATGTACGTACATATCAGTCTATACATATGTACATTTGTACATACATACATACCAACATACATATATGTTGGACAAAAGTGAAGTAAGAACGAGAAGGGACGTGTGATACCCGTTTTATACCCGGCACTCAGTACTACATCTGCACCTTAGCGGTGTTCTGTCAAATTTTAAATTTTTTCTTCATCTGTCATCTACATCTACAACACTTCTCACACCAACACGCTCCTTTAGCTCGCCGCCCTTCCCTAGACCCACATACTGCAGATTCGCGGCAGAGGCAGAGGCAGCACACAAAAAAAAATAAAATAAAGCTGCGTGACGAGGTGGGTTAAAAGTCGGTAGAGGAAGAAGCAAAGGGACGGCAAAGGCAGAGTGTGAATGAGAGAATGTAAAAAGAGCAACAAAAGCTACGGGACAGGGTGGGTTTAGCCACTGGAAATTAATTTCTCCATTGTGGCTATAATAATGATCCGATCGGATCCCAATTTGGTGATCTGATAGATAAGCCCATTCCCTACGGAATCTTCTCTTATCTTCAAAATTGTAGATTTGGGAGGTTTTCGCCCTTTTGCGTGGGCGGAAGGGGGCGTGGCTCATTTTTGAAATACACTTTTTTATACACTAATTATTATATTTATATTTTTGGAAATTCTACTCTTAATGGTAAAAGTGTAACAACTTCAAATTCAATATATCTGGGTGGAAAATTAATGGTACAAATAGTTAAATCTAATTGAAAATATTACAATTTTAGTGATTTTTGTTCTCTCGTCTTGTACAGATAATAATTCCAATAACATCTTCAGCAGTTTTATAAAAATTTAAAGGCTTTTACCGCTTAATCAGAGTAACAGCTGCTTTTAAACTCTGCCCGAATACCCTCCCGTAAGAGTATAAAAACTGCAAGTAACAAAAGCAGCAGGAGCTGTAACAAATATAACAATGAACAACTGACAGGAGCAGCAGCTGGTACCCATCCCAAACTCATTTTGGAGAGCACCCACTCCCACACACACACACTCCCACACACTCCCATAAACTTCCACACACTCTTCACCACTACCCCACTCTCCCTTGGAGCAGCAGCAGCCGTTGGCTTGGAACAAATGCGTACGTGACACTTTGGTGGCGCAGAGATATAAGAATGTCACATAACTCAACGTGATTAACGTCTTTTTCTCGCTTTCCACGGTCCCAGTACTGTCAATAGTTGGGGAGGGAAGAGATGTGGCAGTGCTGGCGTCTCCACCCTTCCTTCTCCTTGCCCCATTCTTGGCCATGTCTGCATGCAAAAATATAGCAAAGTTATAAAACAACTGGTTCCTCCACGCTTGCTGTCTGTCTGTGTCTCTGGAGTTTCTCATTGCGGATAGCGCCTATGCCCATGCCCCTGCCCACCCAAAACATTGCCGTGTGTCTGGCGTTTAACACGAACAATTTTCTATTATGCCCAGGCATTTACCAGCCATTTTCCAGTTTCCTATTACACTGTTCCATTTTAGGTTATTTTTGATATATGATGGTAAGGGGGATGGAGGGGAGAAATAGGATCATCTCGTAAATTGTATTCGGATTTGTTGATTTAGTGTCTTCTTATTGGGGGCATCATGTTTATGAATGGCAAATTCGAACTATGGGATTTTTATTTGCAGAGAACGACAAAATCCATTAGTCACACAAGGAGCTGAGAGAGGAGAAATGTATTGGGGCATAAAACTGTGGCAAGAAAGATCAAAGGAATAACAAGCGGAGCGGTGCGAAAGTTGTGCAGAGGCTTAAAGAGAAGTTAATAAGGGAATTAAATGTTGTATAGCCCCTGAAGAAGGGGCTTCCATTTTTCTGAGCAAACATTATTTGTATGGACAATCACCAATCGTGATCCACATTTTGCTACGCCTTATGGCATCATCTCCCGTTCGGTTCGTACACCTTGCAGCCTCATAACCGACAACAACTAAACAAAACAAAACATCAATTCAAATCCCATTATAAAATCATAAGCCAAAGCTGCAAAACAAAGCAATCACAATACATTAATGGCAAAAAAAAAAGATCCGCAAAAAAATAACAGCGAAACGCAACGAAACAATAGAAAATGCGTCTGATATGCCAGGGGAATATGCCATGATTGACAAGTTGAGGAAACTGGAAAGCAAAAGACGATGATATATACGAGTATAAGGGGCAGATGGATGGAAGGGTATTGCCAGAAGAGACACAACGAACAATCTGATCGGATCGTATCGATCGTATCAACACACACACAAAAAGTCAAACCGCTCACGCGCTCAACAAATTGGATATATTTACGCCCCGTCATCATGATCTCCATTCCCATTCCCGTTTCAGCTGATCATAAATGATGCATGAGCCGAACGTTAAAATGAAATCACTTGGCTGGCAATTACTGTAGTTGAAGCTGCCAAGTTGAAGTTGCAACTGGAGCTCTGTGGCGCGTATTGAGTTACACCAAATCACTTTTTGTGATCAAAACGATTTGACATTTTCTCCATTTCTGTCGTCGTCATTTCCCTCGCCACAGTTGACAGTTTGAGGTTCTTGTTATAAGTTGGAAGGGAGAAGAAGTAGAGCTCCAACTGCGACGACTCATGGTCCGTAGGCGATTCCAGCTGCGCTCAAGTCAACCTTAATGACACTCAGTGCGATCGACAGTGCAGCATGGCTACTGAATTTTGTACCATAGAGACAGAGAGAGAGAGGAAGAGAGAGAAATCTTTTCAGTGTGTTTATATTAATCATTGGCGTTGGAAACTCTTCTTTCTTGATCTCGCTCGGCTTGTTGTTCACACATTTCAACTTGAATTAGTCGACGGTTTTTCATGAATGAATTGAAAGGAACGGAACGGAACAGTTCGGTTTGGTTCAGTTTCTCCTTCACTTATTTCTCTGTTTTTTCGGCTGGTAATACATTTAATTTTGGACCACATGCGGTCGTAGTTGGACTGGAAGTCGTACCTGGACGCACAATAATAAAAAACTCCCCCCGTAAGAAAGAAAGAAGCCGCCGCCTTTAAAATGCCTTTTAGGCAGCTCTCCTCCTCTCTATCATTGAGAAACCAAGAAATGCGCAAGCAAACGGCCCTCGAAGTGGAGAAGCCCAAGCCAAAGCAGCAATCGCCATCATTATTATTTTGTAGCGTTTCATGTTGAGCTCTGCGAGAAATTGAAATCAGCATGGTGGAAGAGGTAGGGAGGGAGCTAGACCGATCCCGTATAGCCGGTAACCGGCTATAAGCACAAGCCCTTTGGGGGGTCTCTCAGCCAAATGTTGCGGAAACTTCACATCACGTAACCCTCCGACTCGTAAGCCTCGTAAGTCTCCAAGTGCTTTCGTTTACAATGGGAGCTGTGGGACTGCGGCTAAGGGTAAGTGTAGACTCACTCATCACGGCACAAAGCTCATTCATCAGGTAAGTAGACACGCCTTGCCACAAAACAAAAGCGAACGAGAAGGGACGTGTGAGACGCTTTTTACGCGTCACAACTTTTATACTCGGCACTCAGTACTACATCTGCATCTTAGCGGTGTTCTGTCAAATTTTAAATTTTGTCTTCATCTGTCGTCTACATCAACAACACTTCTCACACCAACACGCTCCTTTAGCTCGCCGCCCTTCCCTAGACCCACATACTGCAGACTCGCGGCAGAGGCAGAGGCAGCGACCGCACACAAAAACAAAAACAAATATAAGCTGCGGGACGGGGTGGGTTAAAAGTCGGAAGAGGCATCGGCATGGGGAGGGCAGAGGCAGGGGCCGAGTGAAGCAGAAGCAGAGTGCGAATGAGAGAATTCTTTTGAATTCTTTTATCTTCAAAATTGTAGATTTGGGAGGTTTTCGCCTTTTTGCGGGTCGGAAGGGGGCGTGGCTTATTTTTGAAATACACTGGTTTCAGTGTGAGCATATAGCAGTCTGGATGCAAAATTTGGTGGCTCTAGCTCTTATAGTCTCTGAGAACTAGCCGACAAACAAGACGGACAGACGGACAGACAGACATGGCTCTATCGACTCGTCTATTGATGCTGATCAAAAATATATATACTTTGTGGGGTCGGAAACGTTTCCTTCTGTGCGTTACATACAACCGTTATTCCCCACAAATACAATATACCCTATTTACTTTTCGAGTACCGGGTATCAAAATCGGAGGTATTTACAATTTTGAAGATACGAGAAAGCTAAAAACGCCATTCCGTAGGGATGGACTATATTTATCAGATCACCGAACTATGTCATTATTATAGCCAGAGTGAAGAAATTCATTTGCAGTGGCTAAGCCCACACCGTCCCGCAGGTTTTTTTTTGTTTTTTGAACATTCTCTCATTCACACTCTGCTTATGCAGTGTGCGGCTTCTGCCTCTGCAGTACCTCTGCAGTGTGCGGCTCTAGGGGAGGGAAGTTATGTAGATGTAGATGACAGAAGAAGAAAACATTTAAAATTTGAAAAAAAAAAAACGCTTAGGTACTGAGTACCGGGTATAAAAGTTGTGACGTGTAAGAAGCGTCTCACACTTTCCTCGAATATTAGCCTAACATTTAACATCTTCCTGCATGCTCTCTACCAGTTCGGTTAAACGCGCTGCGCCCCATGCGGCCTGCCACGTAGGCCTGGTCCCGATCGTAGCAATAACAATCAGAATCAAAATCAGATCCAGATTTCCAAGTCTCCCCCTCCTCGTCACAGCATCCAAAAGCGATATGTGGAGCTCAAGAGCGAAGGCGTTTGGGGCTTGGTTAACCTTTTATGGCAATGACAACAGCAGAAAATATTTATTATGAAACGAACGAATTATAAAGGAATTATGATTTCTGTCGGGGGCGTTGAATATAATTTACCCTTTTTTTTGCTGTCCCCTACAGGCCTCTATTTTATACAGCGACAATGCAAATACTGCGATAAGGCGACTGCATT
>NW_022995762.1:414467-483655 GCF_900245975.1 Drosophila guanche
AACCCCCCCCCCCCCCCCCTCACGCAGCTTATATTTGTTTTATACCCGGTACTCGAAGAGTAAATAGAGCATAAATTGTATTTGTGCGAATAACGGTTGTATGTAACGCACAGAAGGAAACGTTTCCGACCCCATAAAGTATATATATTCTTGATCAGCATCAATAGACGAGTCGATAAAGTCATAAAGCTATAGTTGCTCTAGTCTAGTTGTGTTTAGCTTTAATTTTCCTCGAATATTAGCCTAGCCTCTATCTTTCCTGCATGCTCGCGACCGGTTCGGTTAATCGCGCCGCGCGTCATGCGGCAGCGCCCCTCGGTCGGTTGGTTGGGAGGAGAGCTGCGTTCTGCCGGTTTCCACTCGTAGCAGGCTTCGGCTTGTTGTCGCATGGGACACTTGATGGTTTAGTCAGTGCATATCAACGTCCAGACAATAATGTTAAATCGGCCTCTATTCTTCGGTCGCTCTGTTTTGAGTGACAGATTCCACTCTCTAACAATACAAACTCACTTCAATCACACTTTGTTTTGGGTTAAAGTTCGACTGGTCCTGTACGTCCTGTCCTTTCTAGCCTTTTCCGTTCCTTAACTTTGCTTTCCTTTAGCTTCGTTTTGTCCAGTGACAGTTGGACAGGCCGAGTGACAGATTTGACCAGAAAACAATTCGTGTGGCACATACAACAATAAACTAAGCCCGGGGACTCCATTCGGATTTCGATCCACAAGATGCAAAGCCTGACAGTGTGTCTACACTTCACTTAACTTTCCTTTCTGCTCCTCGTCGCGGTCTTGCTCTGTCCTGTCCTAACTGTCCTAACTCCTCCTACTCCTTCTTCAACTGTTTTTGCATTTCATCCTCGTCAACAGGATTTTTCTGCATGAGTTGGCTGCCGAGCAGGGAAGCAGCCATCATCAGAGTTGGATCCACAGACAAGCACAGACCAAGGGCAAAAGCATCATGTCATTTTCATGTTTCTAGGCGGGAGAACAGAAGGGAGGACTGGGCACACAGCGAATGGTTAGCTCAAACCACACAAAATATCCAACTGACTGGCAAGCAGCTGTCACTCCAGTCGGTCCCCAGAAGAAGTATGCTTTGAATAGTCTAATATTTTTGGGTCAGAAATTACAGCTTTTGGCTGACTGGTAGATGAAGAATGGACAGAGCAGAAGCTCTACGGACACATTCTGGAAAATTTGAGATGGAATTTATATTTTCAAAGCTTCTTCGTGAGCTGTATATCCTTCTCTGCTTTAATTCAAATAACATCTGGAAGTCATCAAAGCATTATAATCATCATGTAGTTTCTCCTCTCCTTTTGATGATGTGCACGCACTCTCTCAATCTGTCCGGAAGACTTCAGCTCATGAAACTCATTCGTGTGCACTTGTCATGGGCAGTCCCTTACCCATTCCCCTAGCATCATCCTTGTATTTCCGGTTTGCTTTGCGGTCAGTTTTGTTACGTATGAATTTTGCATCTCACCTTTTTCACGTCTCCATGGAGACGTTGGAACGTGGAGGGTGAAGAGACATGCTATTAGGCAATGACATTTTATAGTGCCACAGTACCGATTAATTAATTCCTTACCTCCTACACAGAGTAACAGACAGACACAGACAGTACAGGAGGTGGGAGAAGGGCAAAAGGTAACTCTGACAGCTAATACGATTATGGGGGCCAATAAAATATTGATAAATGCCGCGAGAGATGCACACACAACCCCGGAACAAACAGGGAATGGAAAGTGAAACGTTCTTCATGAGCAATTTATGTGTTAATATTTACAAATAAATTAAGCGACTTAAAGAGTGGGCACGGGGGGCATGCCTAGGCCATTTCGTAGACCATTTATAAAACTCGGGAATCCGCATGGGTGGATGGGCTGAATTCGATGGAAGGAGCAACGGTTGGGGCAACAGCAACAGCAAATGCAAATAAGGCAATATTCTATTAATGAGCGGGCCAGGAAATTAAACAGCAAAGCGGGAGAGTGGCGGTGTGGCAGAACGGCAGGGAAACACTCACCCGCGTGGGGTGTTATTATAGCCGGTACTAGAAGAGTAAATAGGGTACATTGTATTTGTGCGAATAACGGTTGTATGTAACGCACAGAAGGGAATGTTTCCGACCCCATAAAGTATATATATTCTTGATTCGCATCAACAGCCGAGTCGATATAGCCAGGTCTGTCTGTGCGTCCGTCCGTCTGTCCGTCCGTCCGTCCTTGTTGTTGAGCTCCTGGATCTCAGAGACTATAAACGCTAGAACCACCGAATGGCCAAATGCATACAGATGGCTGTGCGCTTGCACTGTTACAAGTGTATTTCAAAAGGAAAGTAAAGCGAACAAATCTGCGGTATCCATAGAAGATAAAAGAACATTTTTCACATACCGATGGTTTAAATTTTTGCTAAAAATATATGTACATAACATACTAATCTATATGTAAATAATTACTGCTGCTGCTGATCAATAAAATGGCCAATCGCTTATCCAAATGAAATGACTGATATGCCATATAAGTATGTAGATTTCATATAATTTACTTTCCACAACTCTTATATGCCCCCTATCCTAATATGAGTACGAGTATATATCCCCAAAGTTTGCGTACTCCTTCGTTTTGCCAGTTCTATTGTTTCTGTTGTGTCGCCTCCTTCTCCACTTTTCTTTCGACTTTCCTTAAATATTTGCGAGGGCATTACTCATTTGTTAATTTAAGTGCTTGCACGAGTTGGCCTGGTCTCTGGTCGTTCTGTCGCTTGGGTCTCACGTACGCCCCGCTTCGAGGAAGAGACAAGGAGAGCATCAGAGGAGGCAGGAAGGGAGATGGAGGGAGAGAGCCGGAGCCGGACCAACTGCAGCAAGTGTTTCAGCTGCCGCCTCTGCTCTTGCTCTCGCTCTGATATGCTCTCGCTCTTCAGCAAAAGGAGATTTCGCTTTTAGGAATTAAGCGTGTAAAATACGAGCGCATAAATCTATTTTCTAAGCATATAAACAACCCAGCCAGCAGAACAGCTCCGAGCACCAGAATAGAGAAGGGAGAACGATGAACGGAGAGCGAACATTTGCGTGTTCAATCACGCCATTCTCCCTTTGCCATTTTGCCGTGAAAAGTAATTAGGCCTGCCGCCATGTGGACCGCATTCTGGCCAGCCCAAGCGATCTGGAGGCACTGCGAATGCTGCCGCATTGGCTGCATGAGGGTGTGATGGGAAGGGTAGGAACGTTTGTGAAACGCTTCGTACGCGTCACAACTTTTATGCAGTAAATCTGTACATTAATAATATTTTAATAACTGTAAAACTCAGTTAATATTTGTTCTACATCTGTCATCTACATCACTTCATCACGCCAACCACCCACAGATATGGTCAATCCCTACGGAATTGAGTTTTTAGTTTTCTCTTGTGGGGGCGGAAATGGACGGGGTGAAGTTTTGGAATACACTTGTAATGCTGGCTCTAGCTTTTGTAGTCTCTGATATCCAGGCGCTCATCAAGACGGACGGACGGGCTGACAGACGTACAGACAGATATAGCTATGTATATCGACTCGGCTATTGATGATGATAAAGAAACGTTCTGAAACGTCGAAACGATCGAAAACGTTTCCTTCAGTGCGTTGCATACATCCACTTTCGAGCACAAGTACAATATATCCCATTTACTCTTCGAGTACCGGGTACCAGAGATAGAAAATACCCTGTTTTAAATACCCTGTTGGAAAAGGTAATACACATTGGAGTGCCAGTTATACCTATGAAGCTAACTAAATCACTCGCAGCATCGTTAGACAAGTTTTTAGGACTGAATTTATTATTTAGAGTAATCCTACGAAATGTCAGCAAAGAATTTGATGAAGTTTTCATCACAACAGATCAACAGGTCAAACATAATGACCAATGAGAGTCCCTAATGATACCCTTTTTCAATGCCCCCTGCTGCTGCTTTCCCGACAAACCTCCATAAGTGACTAAAAAATGGCAAAAAACCTGCACCATTTGTGCAATGAACAAGTAAGTAAAACGTTGCAAAAAGAAAACAGCAAAAATCGAGCACAAAAATGCTTCACATGAAAGGGTAAGTAAGGAAGTTTACAAGGGTAAGGAGCGAGTGACCTAGCGGATTGGAGTATAGTGGAAGAGATAAAGAATAATGACCACTTTGCCATCTCGTGGCAAATAACCATTCATCAAATTGTCCAAATTAAAGAAATTTCACAATGACGAAAGTGGGGGGGGGGACCCCACTGCCCAGTCCAGTCGGTCGGTCTCTCTCTTGCTGGGTGCACTTAACGATTTGGCTGTTGCAATGTCGACAGAGCGGCGGCGACGCTGACTGCTGACGATGACTGCAATTCGTTTACACAAATTTTATGGTAACAAGCCGATCGCCCGCCCTCCTGCCTGCTGCACCCTACTAACTGCACATGCCCCATGGCAGCTGCTGGCCAAATGACCGGACTTCGAGTCGAGTTTCGGCTTGAGTTTTGTGATTCCACGTTGTTTATACCCGGTACTCGAAGAGTAAATAGGGTATATTGTAACGCACAGAAGGAAACGTTTCCGACCCCATAAAGTATATATATTCTTGATCAGCATATTGATGCTAGAGCTAGAGCCACCAAATTTTGGCTCCAGACTGCTGTAGCTCACACTGTTACAAGAGTATTTCAAAAATGAGCACCGCCCCCTTCCGCCCCCGCAAAAGGGCGAAAACCTACAAAAGCTACAATTTTGAAGATTTTTATCTTCATCATTTTATAAAAGAAAACTAAAAACGCCATTCCGTAGGGAATCAAATTGGGATCCGATTGGATCATTATTATGGCCACAATGAAGAAATTAGTTTGCAGTGGCTAAACCCACCCTGTTCCGCAGCTTATATTTGTTTTTTTTTTCACATTCTCTCATTCACACTCTGCTTCGGCCTCTGCCTCTGCCGCGAGTCTGCAGTGTGTGGATCTAGGGAAGCCCGGCAAGCTAAATTAGCGTGTTGATGTGAGAAGATTGTTGATGTAGATGACAGTTGAAGGTGCAGTTAAGGTGCAGATGTAGTACTGAGTGCCATGTATAAAAGTTGTGACGCGTAAGAAGCGTCTCACACGTCCCTTCTCGTTTTTTTGTTGCAATTTGCTTGGGATTTGATTGAATCTGTGCAAAAATTGGTTCTAAGTGGGCAGAGAGTGGCCTTTACTACGCCTAAAACTATGCAACAGTTTACAAAGCATTGCCGAAGTGCTCCTGGCCCAAGACAGCTCTCGTCTGCCCCACATGCATTCAGTTTCATGGCTGACCGCTGACAACAACTGCAATTTTTGGGACATTCACTTTTGACAGTGAATAATCACCGCCAGAGGCATTGACGACACACATGGGCTCTCTCTGTCTGTCTCACTCTCACTCCCTCTCACTGATGTTCATTCATAAAATCGCGTACATTTCTGTGCCTATAATAAATCCAGCATCTGCCTCTGCATCCATACAATTTTTATTTGGGAGAGTCATCAGATGGCTTGATTGAGGAGGTTGCTTGGGATAGTCCATCTTCCCTTTCCCATTCCGGGACCTAGCTTGGCTGCTCCAGCTCTGCGTAGCGGCGACCGGCGTTTATTTTGATTTATGTGCCACAGACACGACAGTTAATTTGATATTTTGATTAACTGCAGTCCGTACTACTTGCTGCGAGCCTGCCGGGTTTTCAAAGATGATTTTCTGGGTGCTACGAACGTGGGTGGGGGGAAGGCGCTCGCGTACTCTGGCTACTCCAGGGGCTGCCCCTCAAGGTGAGTGTGAACAGGGGGCATGGGTCAGGCGTCAGCTAATCCAGCTCACACTTTCTCTGCTACGAAAACGTCACTTGCCACCATGTTGTTTGGGCACACACCTCTACACTCCTCTCCATGGCGGGCACAATTCGTGGCTCCATGGTTTCCACATAATTGTATAATTTTTATTCACTCTGCGAAAATGCCGCTGTCATGATATAAAGTGAAGTGGAGTAGAGTGGTGCGATGGTGGTGGTTTTAACCCCGCTGACGTCAACGTTATCAATTTAATTTTATTTAAATTATTTTTACATAAATAATATTTGAGGAGTATTTGTTATATTCAGGATGTAATTCTGCTAGCACTTTAGATGATGTTATCTTAAGTTCTAAAATAAACAAATTTAATTCAATAAAATAAATAAAATATTAAAAAAGGGTCAAGCTGTCTCAGTAAACATCTTTTAAACTCGATTTCGAGCAGTTACATTTTTTAAAGAAATATGGTTTTTTTTTCTATCGCAGAACTTTTTCTTAAAGAGTTTTTAAAGGCTGGTATTTTTTTAACGGTTTTTTAAGAGATAGCGCTTCTTTCTTTCACATAACTTAAGTATCTTTCATCTGGTTGTAATAAACTTAGCCAGTCTATTAAGCTGATAAATTCATCTAAAAAAGTACCCAAACACCTGTATGTACAGGTGCATTAATTGAGCATCGCTTCAGGTATGCCCGGATAAATCAATGGAGAGACGGCTGAGCTAAAATTGTGCAACCAACCCTAAAAACCCCTTAATGCACCTATTCAAAGAGAGTAGTGGACACATGATTTTTATACCCGGTACTCGAAGAGTAAATAGGGTATATTGTATTTGTGCACAAAGTGAATGTATGTAACACACAGAAGGAAACGTTTCCGACCCCATAAAGTATACATATTCTTGATCAGCATCAATAGCCCAGTCGATTGTTCGTCTGTCTGTTCGTCCGTCTGTTCGTCCGTCTTGTTGAGCGCCTGGATCTCAGAGACCATAAAAGCTAGAGCCACCAAATTTTGCATCCAGACTTCTGTATGCTCACACTGTTACAAGTATATTTAAAAATGAGCCCCGCCTCCTACCGTTCCCACAAAGACCGAAAATCTCTCACAGCCACAATTTTGAAGATAAAAGGACAGTAAAAACGCCATTCTGCAAGGAATTACCATATACATATATCAGATATCAGAACTTGGGATCCGATTGGATTATTATTATAGCCAGAATGAAAAAATTAATTTCTCTAATTAAAATTCTCACACGCTAAAAGGGCGTGTTTGCCTGAGAAGTGATATAGATGTAGATGACAGATGAAGAAAATATGTAAAATTTGAAAACAACCGCTAAGGCACAGATGTAGTACTTGAGTACCGGGTATAAAAGTTGTGGGGCCTAAGAAGCGTCTCACACGTCCCTTCTCGTTAGTTTTCTGGTATCTTCAAAATTGTGGATACTGCAGATTTTCGACGGTGTGATATTACAGCAGTCTGGCGGAAAAATTCACACATCTATTTATTGTGAAAATTGATTTATTATCACGATGGCAGCGTTATTTTTTTTCTTTTTGAGCCCTCCCCAACGTCCACATACACTGGCCCGCGCCCCCTGTGCCCTGCTTCCTGACAGTCTGTCTGTCACATGGAACTGTGGCTGGGGTATGCACCAATATCGGCGTCATCAGCATTTGCATCGATTAAAAAAAAGAATGTTGCAAAACTTGCAAAAAAAAATGCATACATGCATGAAATTTAACGAATTGCTGATGAAAATGTCGTATCATAAATTATGTAATATTTAGGGTTGTCCTCCGGGAAGAGGTCTACCGTATGGTAAGAGGCGTGCTGGGGCCGGGATGCTCGTGAGACAAATTGCAGTGTCGCTGATCCGGGAGTGGGTGGTACGTACTCTCTCTCAGTTATTGTGCCCATTCTTGTGTGCATGCATAAATTAAATTTATATTTTACTTTCGACTTTTGCGTCTGGGTAATTATTTTATTTTTCGGCTGGTCCGTGCACCACCTCCTCCTCCTGCTCCTGCTTCTGCACTCTTTCTGCTTCTTCAGATCCAGCCATAGCTCCAGTTCGCGTTCCTCCTTGTGAACCTTCTCCTGGCTGGCCGACAGGCTGCGTGGTCATGCATGGCATTCAAAGGCTAATTGGCATTTTTGTTTATTATTTTATTTCGGCCTTAATTGCCATTTAGTGGCACATGCATCATGCACCATGCACCGTGCACCATGTACCTTACATCACATGTACAACCCATCCACATCCCATACAATCGATGAGAGATTTCCTAGTATCGATAACAAAGCGAAATCATATTATTTGAAATTTTGGAGCCTTTCTCTGTCTTGTTCCTTAGCTGTGAAACGGTCCATCTATAGGTATTTTCACTTACCATTTAAGCATAAAGTGCCTGAAGTATTTTAAAAATCAACTTTGCCTGTCGCTTGTTTCTATGGAATACCATAAATGACTCAAATGTTTTTACATTTTTTCCTTTAAATTATTCCTTGTTGCATTTCACCAGCCAATTCAGTAGTACGGCATTTCCTTCAACTGCCGCAAATGTCGGTGGCATACAGCCAGTCGTATACAAATTACAATCTAACCTTACCCTACCCTGCCCCTCCCTGTCGCTGATAGCCCATACTGCTATCGTTCCTTTCGTTTTTTGTGCAATGCACTTCCTGGTAGTGTAGAGCCCATAAACAAGCAACACTCTCCCAGTCCGTCACGAGTGCAACTTGTCTTGGCTTATGGCCGTGACCAAAGTGGAGAGAAGTCTGCAAAAGACTGCAGGCAGGCGTCAACTCTGGCGCGTCAGAATTGGCATACATGAGCAGACAAAGAGCTTAAACAAGTCGAGAAGCAACCAGGCAGCAAATGCAACAACTGCCGCTGCTGCCTCTGATTCAACGACCATAATGAAGTCAAAGCAACAGGCCACTTAGCGGCTCAAAGAGACAGGCGGTGAGAGAGAGCGAGAGAGAGAGAGAGAGATGTGGCAGCCAGACAGCGAGGGAGAGACAAAGAGGGCAGCGTAAAGTGCAGAAAATTCGTCGATCAAAATAACAATTTAATTTCTAAGAAAACTAATTAAAAATCACACAGAGCGCCAAGCGAGCGCAGTTCATGAAGGCGTGTGGAACCAGTGGATCCGACTTGGCTGAGCTGTCTAAGCAAAAGACTTAACGCTGGCCGGGCCCCGTGCCCCCACACAACTACCCACTCCCGTGTGTCCATGTCTGGGCCGGAGTGGCTGCAACATGCGTCAAGCATTCGCAATTAGCGGAGCTGCCCCGGGTCGGGGCCCCTATTAAAAGCAGGCAAACACGTCCCAGCCCAGCCCGTACGTTCAGAGCTCAACTGATGTACACACTTGATTTTCCAATCAGAACACTCTCCCCGCCCATCACAATCCCATCAGGCCATTATCCCTTCCTCCTGCCACCCCGCCAATCACCACTGCGCTGCAATCTAAACTGAGCGTCTCGTCTCCCCAAGTTTGCTAGTCAGCAACGTCAGCAACATTTGTTGCGAGGCGCTGCCACAACAATGGCTGGAGTAATGGTGCATCAAAGTTGAGCAAGACGACTAGTAAATGCACTCTAAAGGAGGGAAGAGTTGAATGATGATGGAAGATGTATGGAGAGAGTGGCTGATCTATAGAGTAGAAGAAGAAATCTGACAAGTAAATAGGTAATTCATAAGAAATGAGTCCGAAAATCAATGAGAATCTATGAAGGGATTAGGATATATAATAACGAGGAGGAAAGTGTGAGACGCTTCGTACGCGTTACAACTTTTTTGCCCGGTACTCAGTCAGTATATCAAGAATATATGTATTTACTTTATGGAAACATTTCCTTGGGTGCGTTGCATATGTACATTTACTTTTCGAGAAACGGGTATAAAACTTATTTAAGGATTAAAATTTACGATAAATTGTGTGGAAAGCCATCATTAGCTCCCGAAAACTGCATCGCTTTCCACATTATTATATGAAAATTCAAATCACAATTCAAACATTCCTCTCTCTTGTGCATACGAGTCTGTGTATCTGGTGCTGGGAACATATCTGCTCCCCATAAGTGCATCCGATAAATAAGAATCTCAGGCTGCCACGGCATTTTAATTTCTAATTTCCATCCTCATTTCTAATCTGAAAGCCATCCATTATGTGTGTACCTCTACACTCTTCAGCCCAGCCCAGAGCGGAGCAGCCCAGAGCAACTCCGACCAGCCATGTTGTTGCAGTAATAACTTCCTTTGGGCCGTTAGTGTAGCAACATCAAACGTGCTACATTCAACATGCAACTTGCAATTGCTGTGCTGTGCTGCCAGCGGCTGATGGATGGATTGCCTGTTTGACTGGCTCTCCGACCGCCGCGCCCCGTACCACGACTCGACTTGACTTGCCCCCGCGAGACTTGAGTTGACTCTTGCTTCGCCTCACCTCGCCTTTCCACGATGACACACATGCTAAACTATCTCTCTGCCTCTATCTCTCTCCTGCACTGCCCTGGCCCAGTGGCACGCCCCTTGTTTGTTTGCGCTCGTGTGCGCCTTGTCAAGAGTTGGCAGCCACTGTGGGTAGGGGCAGAGGAGGTTGCTGTGCAGAATCAGGGATCGTTGCCGGTTCTGTTGTACGTCGTCAACGTTGACTGCTAATAGACGCTCACGCTCACGACTTTATGTCACACATCATTCAAAACGGTGGTGACTGAGGCATGAGGGGCATGAGGCACCTTACTTGGGCCCCAGATGCTGATGTTGCATATAATTAATTTATTATGTTGTTGCCGCTTGCAGCCTATGGCCATATTTCGTCGTCATGGCCGGGGCTCCACGTAGCCACGAAGTCCTCCATAAACCCCATAGCCCCCAAACTACAGGGCTGCATGTCCCCGCTCGAGTCATGCCATGTTTCTGCCTGGTTTATGACGCATTTATGGCTGCATTTATGTTTGTGGAAAGTCAAGACTCCAGTTGCCTTGTCATGTTATTAGCTTTGCATTTGAAGCCGCAACAGGAAATTGACTAGAAGCGAAATCAAACCCAATTGAACACAGAGCTGGCGATGAAGATGGATTTAGAGTTGAAGACCTAGAAGATGAGGAGCCGCCCCTTTCGAATGATGGCTTGACTATTTTCCCATTCATAGATTGCACATAACCGGCCAATTTGTGCACATTATCGTACGAGTTGGCAGTTGACAGGCAGGGCTCCAGAAGGTTAGACTTATGACAGGATTTCGGGCTGCAGTTGGGAGGCTATTCGATGGAAAATTACAATAATTTTGAGGGTTTTCCGTATGGGGTTCTCTTGGGGTAATCCAAGATGGGAGGGTTCGGTAAAAGTGGCACCTTTCAGCGGTTCTATAGGCTTACCGTATAGAATATTTATGCGGGGAGAAGAGACAGCTTCAAAGATGTCCAAGTGTAAAACAAAGATTTAAATAATATTCTGAAAGTACACAAAAAACAATTACCTATTATTTTGTAACTAATAAAATTTTATCAATATATCTCTCATCTCTTTTACGAATTCCTATTTCCCTTATTACTTCAATTAATGTAACCCATTAATGCAGCCAAAAGGTCGCACATTAGTGTCGTTGATTTGTGCACTTTGTACTTGCCCCACATGCCCAACCAGCAACCCACCTGTGAGTGCCTGTCGTCGTCTTGGCGTTTAGCAAGTTGCAAGTGCAGTTTCAATCAATCAAACGCGAGCCAAAACGGATGTGGACATGCCACTTTACACACAAACAACACAAGAGTCGGCAGGGGGCAGTGCTTGTAGGTGTCTACAAAGGCGTGGAACTACATCACAGCAAAAACAACTTCAAAGTGCAACACCAGCTCCAGCAACGGATGGATACGAGTATATGTGGCAAAAATTTCCTGAATGGCATTTTGCAGGTGAAAGGCAATTTAATTGAGGGACTTCTGTGGCTTCGACTCTGTGGCTCTTTGGCTTCGGCTCAGATCTGGTAGAGTTATTAAGCCTGTAAATTGGTCAGCCTTTTGGTTTATCTTTGCGCAATAATTTTTGCACACCTAATTTATGATTTAATTTGCAGGTCGTGAAACGCACAAAAATTCAACCGCATTTGGCCAACATTAATCATAGGACATGTTGACAGCTGTCAACGCAACGCGACGCTGAGCTCGTTTTCTCTTTTGCCGCTGGATGTTGTTGCTGTTGTCACTGTTGTAGCGGGCACTGCTGCTGTTCCGCTGTTATTGCTGCGGCAAATTGCTGGGCTCAACGCTGCCGTGTCAAGGGAATGACAGGCCGAGACGGCGGAAGGCAGCGGCACAAATAGTTGGGTTTGTCCGGGGATTTGATCAAGTCAAGCACCAAAGAGAAGACACACAAAAAAACGGAACAAATTTTATAAAGTAGAGTACATGAATGAATGCTCTTGTATCCAAGATGTTGAATGCAACTTGCAACATACATTGTAGCAAATAATAAACTTTAATCTGCTAGCTCTACCCTTTGTTCCACTATCAGTCTCTCTCTGTTTTCCCTGTCCGTTCTGTGGGATCGTCATCATTCTTTTTTACCATACCACTGCCAAAATGAACAATGAAGAATAATGGGGCCTTTGCCAAAAAAGAAAGGAACAGGAGAGACAGGGAGAGTGTGCTACAGTTAATAATAAGCTCATTAATCATGGGACACACACCCCACAGCAAACAGCAGAACCCGTAGAAGAACTGCGTCTGCGATTGGGTTCGGCATTGAGTGACTGAGAAGAGCAATCATCATCCAGATAGAGACAGAGAGAGAGTGAATCTGTCAGTCCGTTCGTTCTGCTGTCACTCACTTTTCTGCAGCTCAATCGTGTGCTAGAGTGAGGGCGCGGCGTGGCAGGGCGTATCCCTTTGCAACAATTTTGATCATTAATTAGGTGGCATTTACTGCGAGTCAACTGTGTACCCTGCCGGATTGAAATTGTATGCCAGTGTGTATGCCTGTGCCATGCCGGATTGCAGCCATCATTAATCTCGTTTGAAAGCGAACAAATTGAAGTAGAAAGAGCACAGAGGAGCACTGGGAGCGACCATTTTCACTTCCGACACGGTCTCGTGCGGGCCTCGGAAATAAATCTAATAAACTTCAGTTTACCGGCATTTCCTTTTGGAGCATTGGTTTTTATGAGTTGTTATAGAATTTTGTACAATTTCCACATTTTTCAATATTTGTCTAAGCAGGCAGGCCAACAGCAATACACGTAGCTGGAAGACGGCAGAGGTAGACGGTGCACCAAACATCATCATCACCAGAGGCAACATCAGTGGGAACGGCATCAGAGGTACTTAGCGGCAGAAGCAGAATCAACGGCATCGTCATAATCGTCGTCGTCGTCGTCGTCGTCTCGTTGTCGGTTCCATGACTCGAGTCATTTATAACAAGAAAGAAAAGATAGTTCAGCGAATGGTTTGGCACCCTAGAAAGCTGAGGGTTTATATTACTTCTGATATCATGGACAGAAAACTTATTGACTGGTAATATTTATGCCATGCATGAATTAGATTTAGGCAGCTACTGAAGTAAGATATTATTATTCAGTAATTTAGATTTAAATTTTAGATATAAATTTGAAGTATTTGAAATGTTTATTATATAATTTAATAACAAATATTTGAATTGTAATATTTTGGCAAATTCCCTTCAGACTTTTTGGTTAAGAAGATCTGTTTAAATGACCTCTCGTAGCTTTGAGAGCTATGAGGTATTCCGAAGGAATACCAAAACCCAAGCCTAAATCTATTATTCAGTTCAAATGTATCAAGAACACAATTATATACTTTATAATATATTATATCTATTTCAAGACTTCTGCATATTCCCAACTTCTGCCACAATTAAACTGCACTCAGGACTACATCTAGATGTAGAAGACATCGCCAACCACTAGATATCGTTCACATTACAGAACACGTAGTAAAAAGCCTACTAAATAAAATTCATCAAAAAAATTGGATCAGTTAATCGTATTTTCCAATTAATGAGATATTTAAAACAGCAATAAAATTGGTACTTTTTAACTGCACATTCTGTGCAATAATGACCGCTAGGTTTCACAGCAGATTTTTGAAATGCCATCTATGAAAATTTCTGGTACGCAACTTTGATGGTCACTCTTTTCCTAATACAGAGCGTTAAAAACCGAGTCTTGGTTTTAACTTCGCAACCAGTTCGGAATCAAAATCTCGAAATAAAAAGCCAAGTGCTGCTGGTTCGACCGAGTCGGAATTTAAATCAATTTAATCTCTTTTTCTTTTCGTTTTCGATATTCACCTATTAAATGCATGTTCTTCCTCTTTCTCTATCGTATTCACATATTACATGTATGTTCTATAGCAACAAACTCCTGTGAGCATGTCGTAAATGCAACAATTCAGTATATTAGCCCTTTGCGCTAATTTGGCGCCTCAGCGGTGTTTTGTCAAATTTTAAATTTGTTCTTCATCTGTCATCTCCATCTACAACACTTCTTACACCAACACGCTCGCTGCCCTTCCCTAGACCCACATACTGCAGACTCACGGCAGAGGCAGAGGCAGCGCCCTCACACAAAAAAAAAAAATATATAAGCCGCGGGACGGGGTGGGCTTAGCCAATCGGATCAACCCAAGAGTCATCGCTAGGGGGAGGGCAGAGGCAGGGGCCGAGTGAAGCAGAAGCAGAGTGTGAATGAGAGAATGTAAAAAGAGCAACAAAAGCTGCGGGACAGGGTGGGTTTAGCCACTGGTAATTAATTTCTTCATTGTGGCTATAATAATGTTCCGATCGGATCCCAATTTGGTGATCTGATAGATATGGCCATTCCCTACGGAATGGCGTTTTTAGTTTTCTCTTATCTTCAAAATTGTAGATTTGGGAGGTTTTCGCCCTTTTGCGTGGGCGGAAGGGGGCGTGGCACATTTTTGAAATACACTGGTTTCAGTGTGAGCATACAGCAGTCCGGAGCCAAAATTTGGTGGCTCTAGCTCTTATAGTCTCTCAGAACTAGCCGACAAACAAGACGGACAGACGGACAGACGGACAGACAGACATGGCTCTATCGACTCGGCTATTGATGCTGATCAAGAATATATATACTTTATGGGGTCGGAAACGTTTCCTTCTGTGCGTTACATACAACCGATATTCCCCACAAATACAATATACCCTATATACTCTTCGAGTACCGGGTATAAAAAGGCGTAGAGCAGAGTACCTGCCAAACGGAATGGTGGCACGGTCTGGGCCGCTCAGTGGAGTGGTCGGAGTACCACCGATGGCTGCTGCTGCTACCGTCGTAATTGTCCTATCCGAGACAGACGTCCATCTGTCCCTCTCTAATCCCGTCACCCTGCTGTCCTGCTGTCCATCCGATTGTTCGCAATGTCCGCTGAGATTTTTTGATTGATGTCGAGTGGTGCACGTTGCAGTGTTCTTAAATTTGTTATAAATTATAATTCTTTCCATCGACTGGCAAACATATTTTTCATGTCATGTCCTCCCCTCCCTACCAGCCTCCTTCCTGACAACCTGGTCACCGATTGATTGATGAAAATGCGAGGCGTGTACGAAAAACAGCGAGAGAAGGCAGAGAAGAAGAAGCCAAAATATAATAATAATAATGATATATCTATGCAAATTAAGGCACAAAAATTATTGGTTTCATGTTCGGCTAGGTAGCAACATTTCTGAATTGTGTGGAGTGAGGACTTGGAGCATAATTGAGGATGACGACAATGACAATGACGATGGAGGCAGGCAGGCCAAGCTGAATTTTTATATTAATTTGCCAATCATTAATCATTTAAGTTCGGGGGCGGGCGATGCTGTCAGACATTGTTTGATTTATTTTCTTTTCTTTTGGATAGGTAGGGGTCAAAGGTGGAAAAATGGGTTCCATGCTGCCCCTTGGTTTACACTGGGCAAAACAGCCAATATAGTGGAATAAAAGTCATATTTTGAAATATCAAAAACAAAGGCTTTTTTTGCAGGATTCGGTTTCTTATACCACTTAGCATGCAACAATAGAGTCGTCAAATCGACTAAAATCTCGCTGCATAAAGTGTATAAGGGATTGCTCCTATAGCTCGCCTCCATTCCCTAGACCCACACACTGCAGACTCGTGGCAGAGGCAGAGGCCGCACACTGCGCGAAGCAGAGTGTAAATGAGAGAGTGTGCAAAAAACAAATATAAGCTGCAGGACGGGGTGGGCTCAGCCAATCGGATCAACCCAATTTGGTGATCTGATAGGTCATTCCCTACAGAATGACGTTTGATTTCTTTTATCTTCAAAATTGTAGATTTGGGAGGTTTTCGCCCTTTTGGAAGGGCGGACAGTGTAAGCATACAGAAGTCTGGATGAAAAATTTGGTGGCACTAGCCTTTATAGTCTCTGAGATCCAGGCGATCAACAGGACGGATGGACAGACGGACAGACAGACAGACAGACATAGACTCGGGAATTGATGCTGATCAAGAATATATATACTTTATGTGGTCGGAAACGTTTCCTTCTGTGCGTTACATACAACCGATATTCCCCACAAAAACAATATACCCTATATACTCTTCGAGTACCGGGTATAATAAAGTGAATAAATACAAGTAGCTTTGTTTGCCGTTTTCAATTTTTTCAATAGAATTCGAAATAGGTCTTATTTAAAAATGAAGTGCTAATTCTTATTTTATAATTTCTGTAATACTTATTAAAAGTTGGACGGTCCCTGAAAAATTCGCTCATATGTCTTTGGTGGCTTTTTTTTATTGTTTGTAAAGTTTGTTTAGAATTTCTGTAACCGAAACATCCTCTTATTTTATTTGGATATATACTCTTCAATATTTATTTATACTCCCAATTCCCAATATTCAATTATTCTCCTCTCTCTGCTTCGCTTTTTAGCCAAAAACATTTCCCGAGAGACTTCTTCCAGTTACCACCGCCACGAAATTCCTCAGAGCCAATCTCTGTGTGCATTTCAACAACTTCATTTTGTGGCGAGTTTCTGCCATGCCCCATGGCCACCCGATTGCCCATCGTTGGAAAACAAAAACAGAGTTATGCCTGCACTTCAGCTTGGCATATTCTCAGGTTTTGTTGCAACGACTGTTGGGTTGGTTCTGCCTGGTTCTCTGGTTCATGGCTTTGCCGCTTCGACACTGCCGGCTATGTGGCCTAAAGGGCAATAAAAACTATTTACAGTTCAATTTGCTATAATATTGGAACAAATATGCACCAACAAACCGAAATGAAACGAACCAACCAAAGCCAAAACCAACAACAGCCACAGACAGCATGACCATTCTTTCCCCTCCACAGACGTGGCCCCAACGCTTACGAGTTAAGCAAATAGCTTTAACTTTTTAGAATGCATTGGAGATTGGCGCACTCAAAGTGGAATCAGAGTTAGTAAACAAAAAAACGCACATAAAGGGGCAGACAGAGAGAGACAGAGAAGGTTATCTCAAAATCTACAGACAATAATCCAGTGGTGGGGTCACAAAAATAGAAAAGAAGTAGAATCGATATTGGGTTATTTCGACTAAGAGCTTCACACTGGAAAGATAAGGGTATTTGAGTATAACGAGGAGGGACGTGTTAAACGCTTCTTACGCGTCACTTTTATACCCGCTACTCAGTGGTACTTTACTGGTTTTTATACCTGATACTCGAAGTGTAAATAGGGTATATTGTATTTGTGCGGAAAAATGTAACACACAGAGGGAATCGTTTCCGATCCCACAAAGAATATATATTCTTGATCAGCATCAATATCAAAGTCGATTTAGCCATGTCTGTCTGTACGTTCGTCTGTCCGTTTTTATGAGCGCCTATTTCTCAGAGACTTACAGAGACTTCTGTATGCTCACACTGTTACAAGTCACAATTTTGAAGTTAACAGGATACTAAAAACGCCGTTTTGTAAGGAATTACCATATTTGTCAGAACCCCGATTTGGGATCCGATTGAACCATCAGTTCTTTATAGATGCATTCATTAGTTTTACAGAATGACTAACTTTGATCTGCGATAAAAAAACCATATTTACTTATACAAATTTAAAGCCCTCAGTCCATCAGAAAAAGTCGGTTTGGTTAGAAGCGAAAAAAATAAAGTTCGTTGTTGTTGACTAGTGTAATTTGGGAAATCTGTCAACCGTAGATAATGCTCATAGAATTATTTTTTAAACATAAATAATTACGCGTTTTCTTTAAAATGATATCTTCTCATTGAAAAGCACTTTTATGCTGTGATTTCCTACAGAAATCTATCGCAGTTGCTTCCTTCCCTTACCTACCCGTCACATACTCACTCGGGTCTCCAATATACCCTTCATTCTACACCCAAATACCAGGCGGGGGTTAGGGCCATTAAAAAGGGTTAGGTTTTGCGTTGCCATTCCGGGGCCACTCGACACTTTCCATGGCAAAAGTTATGTAACCAATTTACATACAAAAACAACTCAATAAACGTGCGAAATGCTAACGATTTGTAAAAGTTAAATCCTTCTCGCAGGCTACCCTCTTGCCTACACTCACACGAATGTACGGCCTGATATTGGGTTTGTAGCCAGTAAAAGGCTCATGGCAGGGCAGGAGTTCGGAACGCCATGGCCACTGCTGCACTGCCACCGCCCTGGCAATTTAGCAAAGTATTTCTTCGTCGCCGCTCTAAAAAGTTGCCCACATTTTGTTACACTAACATGAGACGCCGGCATCCTCCGCCTCATTTTTCTCCTCATTCCTGGTCGTCCTCGTCCTGGCCGTCTCGTAAACTGGGTCTTATTTTCAAGCCAAGAGCCATGAAAACGGAAATTGTGCATGAAAGCTGCCTGGCAGCCCTCGGGATCCGTCCCCCGCCCCAATGCCATTGGTAGAGCACCCGCTTACACGGGACCTAACTCGATTATTAGAATATTCAACTATATAATCCAATGGGAAAGTTTGCTAATAAGCTGCTAGTTGAGTGCCAGTTAACATTGTCAGTTTCACGTTCAACCCGGCTTTGAGGCGGATTTCGAGGATTGCACTATTGGTCCTGGATGCGGTGTGTGTCCCCTCGAGGGGGACTTCGGTGTTTGGTGTTTGGTTTTATTGTTGTCAGGTTATGGGCTGGGGGAAATGCTTGCTGATTGCGGTAATCTATTTCAATTTAGTTGGCATCAGTAGAGAAACAAGGATAATTGGAAATGTATGGAAATTGAACGTTTGATGAGCTCTATGCCTGGAAATGATTTGAGTAATCGAAGGTCATTACTGGAAGTACTGGAACGAGTATGAGAGGAGATATGTAGTTAATGCTTTTAGAGTCTTTATTATTATCTATTCACTATACTTAAAGTAGACACTTTTTAAATACACTTTAAAGCTCCGTATATGACAGGTAATTTGGATAAGTACTTAATAAAAGTACCATCATTTCGATATTTGTTAAACAATTTCTATTAAGTGAAAAATACATTTGCCATAAGACCCTTTGCTACTAGCAATCCTACAGAATTTGTAAATTTGTAAATCATAAATTAAAAAAAATATTGGGATGCCCGTACTAAAATGGTTTTAAGAACAGTACTTTTTTTAGAACAGTGTTTCTCATTTTATCGCTAAAATAGTGATCGCTCCCCCACTCTCTGTAATGTATGTCATTACTTGACATTACTTGCCGCATGCAAGATCAGAATCTTTTATCTCGAAAAGCTTCTCTCGAAAATTGCACGTGCGAGCGCCACTCCCATGCAAACTTTTTCTCCGCAAGCATAGCTTACGTCTAGCCTTTCTAGAACCTTCTTCGCTATCATCTACCGACACAGCTTTTGAAGGGAGTAAAGTAATTAGGCTAAGTGCATGCTGCACAAAGCAAACATTTCATTCAAAGGTGAAAGACTAATTATGTGCATATAGAAAAAGAAAAAGAATAAAAACAACGAGAAGGGACGTGTGAGACGCTTCTTACGCGTCACAACTTTTATACCCGGCAAATTTTCAAATTTTACATTTTTTCTTCATCTGTCATCTACATCTACAACACTTCTCACACCAACACACTCCTTTAGCTCGCCCCCTTCCGTAGACCGTAGACAGAGCAGAAGCAGAGTGTGAATGAGAGAATGTTAAAAAAAAAAACAAATATAAGCTGCGGGGCTCGTTGGGTTTAGCCACTGCATATTAATTCTGGCTATAATAATGATCAAATTGGATCCCAATTCGGTTTTTAGTTTTCTTTTATCTTCAAAATTGTAGGTTTCGGAGGCTTACGCCCTTTTGCGGGGGCGGAAGGGGGCGGGGCTCATTTTTGAAATACACTTGTAACAGTGTGAGCATACAGAAGTCTGGATGCAAAATTTGGTGGCCTAGCTTTTATAGTCTCAGAAACTTGCCGACAAACAAGACGGACAGACGGACAGACAGACATGGCTCTATCGACTCGGCTATTGATGCTGATCAAGAATATATATACTTTATGGAAACGGAAACGTTTCCTTCTGTGCGTTACATACAACCGTTATTCCCTACAAATACAATATACCCTATTTACTCTTCGAGTACCGGGTATACAAATAGTTGCTTATAATAGTTTGATTATATTATTTTAATTATCTTTTGATCATGATCTTGAATTCATATGTCATAAGTTAGTCCCACATATACATAAATGCATTAAATATAAGTTTAAGGGTTAGGGTTGTAATAATGGGTGTTATAAATAATATTAAGTCATACAAGTTAAAGTAAAATTATAACGATATAACATGAATTGCTCATCTTTCTTTTTGGGAGGGATTCCTAAGGCATTTAGCGCAGCTGCAGAAGGTTTTGGGTAGACTCATAATGACATATTCTTATGTTATTCTACATGGAGGGTTGGTCAAGATGGAAGAGCACTAACACCTTGTTCTTCATAGTCGGTAGTTAACCTTAAGTTCCGTCCGGGCTTGCAGTCCCGACCCAAGTTTCCCGTAAATCTGTCTACGATTTTGTTAGGTGACGGAGTTCGTTTTCGCAGCACAACGCCCACCCCATTTTCCCTGAGCCTAGCCGGCCAACCCTTCGTAGACAGAGAGTGCTGACGAGACGACACTTCCCGTGTCCGTTACAAATTACCATGCTTTAGATATGATACGAGTGTCAAGAGACAGACTTAAATACAACACAAAATCGTTTTTTCCTTTCTCCTGTATGTATCGGTAGTTCTATTACTAACCTGGTTCACATTAAGGCACTGTCAGTGATTATCTGATCGTCTGATCAGATGCCTCCAACTAAGTAAATAAATAAATGCATAAAAATATCATAATATGTCACAGCTCTCTTAGCCAAGCCGCTTGTATGGCCTAAACCAATTCACTTTTTGGGAGTAATTGTCTAATTGACTCTAATCACACAAATATACACGGAGATAAAGCAACAAATATGGCAACGAGACAACTTTCACTAAACACTGATTGGGGCAAGGGCAAGCTTGTCCCCCACTCACAAACAATAGGAGCAGGCAGCGAGCGAGCGACAGAGTAGAGAGTCGACTGCTAACGGTATTTAATGACACATGAAGTCGTCAATCACCCGCTAAATCTCAACATGTCGCCGCGTACCGTGTACCGTACCCAAAGGTAGAGACTGAGTCGAGTCCCGTCCCTGTCGCTCCTCTCTTCTACTTCTTGCGAGTAGAACCGAGAAACCGAAACCCGACCGGACTCGGAAAAGATGTTAAGAGAGTCAAAGCGAAACGAAACGTAAAACGCTCCCGGTAGCAAACACATTTGACAGCTGCCTGACAGCTTAAATTAATTGATTTAAATCGAGGGGGAGTATCGGAGGGAGAGTGCAGAGAGTGGAGCTTAGGGAGTGTCGCTTCTTTCCTTCCAGCAAACGACGAAATATTGTATTGGATATGCACTTTCAATTAACCATTCGAAAACCATCATGTGTTATCTCGGCTTCCTTGGGTTCTCGTCGTTTTCTTTGTTTACCATCGTATCAGCCAGCACTTGCCACGATTCATCTAGAGTGGCGTTTCGTAGATATTGTAATAACATTATCGATTTGCTTAATAAGATGATAAATCGTGTGCGCCACAACGATTATCTGTGGGGCTCTCGGGATCCCTTCTCGAGTGTCTTCTGTCTGCGATTATAAATCATACCAGCAGAGAGCGCTGTCACAGCGAATTGACCCGACCGATGGGACGCGCTGTCGCGCCACTTGACTGATGATATCTGATGGCCGCGATCCATCGATCTCGTGGGGGAAGGAGAATGGCTTTCCTTTTCCTTTCTGCCTTTTGTCGCTACTTACAGATGCGTCACAACCACGGCAAGATTGATCGAATGGGAATGGAAATGCCAATCTGGCGTCGAGCACCGATCCAACGATCGTCGCAGCGTGATAGCTGCGACATAGCGTCTTTGGGTTTCGTCGCGACAGCGTTTGTTGAATGCCCCACAGCGCAGGATAAAGGTAAGAACAATACGAAATAAAAGTCTGGGATATATTGATCATAAGTGTTAATTTATGTTACGTTTATATTCAAATTTCTCCACTTAAAAAACCTTCATGCTCTACCAAAAGTATGACACGAATACCGAAGGAAAAATATGAATTAAAAGCCAATTTTTCTACATTTTATTTATATTTAGGGAGTTTAGAGCAATCAGCCTGCTGCCAATCACTCCACTAACAACTTCATTTGTTTGAAATCCTTATAATCCCCTCTAATTTTTAGTGGCACACAAAAAAAACTGGTTGGCTGTCTGTCGGGTGGCAAATAACTCAACTCTTTAGTCACATCCAGATAAAGCAATAGAATAAAATCCTTGGACCGAGACTCCCTCCTTTTTTCACCATCATTCTTGCTGTTGTCGTTGCGTCTCGTCGTCGTCGGTTAATCCCACTCGTAAGCATTTTGTCACATTTCAAAATCATTTATCAAAAGCTTCGACAACAGCAACCCTCTCGCCCCAGATCCATTGCTACAAATATGAGAGAGTGAAGGGAGAATGAGAGAGAACCCCATTAACAATCCCATCGCCTCGCATCTCTGTCATTGCAATGACAGTTGTGCACATTCATTTTTCAACACACAGGACTCGGAGTGGGCCTCCGACTCCTACCCCTACTTTTCTCCGCTTTGGGAAATTTGTTCGAGCAGCAATGAGGCGACACTCGACCGATGCTCAGAGTTGGGAGCAAGACAAGACGAGTCGCATTAAAGTACTTGTAAAATACAAAATAAGCATCTCTCTTTCCGTCCCTTTTTGTATATTTTCGCCCAGAGTCTGCATCTGCATCTTTCGTTTGGTCTTGCCGTTGCTGTTTTGTGAGCGTTGAGCTAAAGTAATTTTTCATATCATAAATTTTCAAGTCAGTTAATCCCACACGCGGCGTTACCCCCATGCCACGGTAGCCTCTGCCTTTGCTTCACGTATTTATGTCTTCCGCCTGCCTTCTCCAGTTCCCTGTCCCCGTCCCGACCCAACACAATCCCAGTCCCAGTCAGTGTCCCAGTCCAAGTCTGATGGCAGCTGTGACATTTTGACATTTCAGTGATAATTCATACTTTTGCATGTCATACTTAATTATGGCACAACAGACTGCCTGTCTGTCTGTGTGGGTATTTTATCATATTTAATTTCGGTCTCTTGCATTTCTTCTGTCATGCACATCATTATTGCTCTCTTAGGCCTCAGCATCAGCCTCCTGCTAGAGCCCAGTCTCCGTTTCAATCCTCAGTCTTTCTGTTCACTAATTACTCGACAGACATTTCCCAATCATCTTAAAACTCAATTTATCACTTCGGTTCGCTTTTGTTGTTGGTTCCTTCTCCACCGTCGCTGGCAAAAACTCATGCCTCCCATGGATGATTAATACATTTCTCCTACGGCACTGCACGGCACACACAAAATGACATAAAATATGTTTCCAAAAAGGGCTTTTGTTTTCGGCTTTCATATGCCAAACACATCAATCATCGTTCGAGTTTTTGGTTAAGGGAACGAGGGCTGATGTCCCAAAGCCCATGGCGAAAATCAATTTTCCAAACAAAACTGGTTAGAGAAGTGGAAATTACTGACATGTTGGGTTTGAGCCTAAAGCCACAGCGAAAATCTGCTGTCGCTTTGGTTTTGGAGGGTTCTCTATAAAGAGTTGAAGGTATTATCAGTTGCACAGGGAGTTTGTCATGGTTCATAGAGTGAAGGTGGAAAGCTTAGGGGGTTCCGGGAAATTGTATTCTGAATTGGTTTTATGTTGTGATCGGAATTGGATAAAGAATGTAATTATTTCCAAATAACTTAAATTGAATTCAATAAATTCTCATAAATTGAATGAGAATACTTTACTGCTTTTGGATAAATTTAAAAGCTGAAATATCTATTATGAGTAACAACAGGAAGCCAGTTGATATTTTAATTCAAATTTACACCTTTGGAATATTCTGAATTTTATAGCTGAATTTTAAAGTATTTAAAGCCACAGCTGAGTGCGTAAGAGCATCCATAAATCACTTTTAGTCCCCCGTGCAATTTTCTTTCCTGTTATCGGTGTGGTTGCCATCATCTCGCTGAGTGATGTGCGGCCATCAATCTAAACTCATCATTTTGAAGGCACGTTGTCAGCCATAATGACCGAGGCCAGAGCACAAAATCTATATAGAGAAAAATGTCAGACGACGTCAGGTCTCACATGATAGAGCCCGAGCCCGAGCCCGAGCTCGAGGAGTGTGTGTACGGATGGATGGATGTATCCACATGGCACGCACACAAAGAGAGAGTCGTCAATCATAATTTATAAATTGCAGTGTGTGTGCGGGGGAACGTAGAATCTACATCCACTTTTGAGCTACACTTTCCGTTGTGGGGTTTTCTTTTTCCGCTGCCTGTGTCTGTGCCTGTGTGCCATATCCAACTAATTATTCAACGTCTCATTAAACAAGTAAATGTGTTAGAGAAACATTTGTTTCCCATACATCATATTCACATTCACATTAGCAGCCGCCACCAAGCGGGTTCCCAATGGGGCATTTGGAAGGCTAAGAATTCACGTCATGTGAAAGTGACAAATCAAATGAGATTAACACGTAGGTTCGTTCTAAAAGAGCAGAACAAAAACATAAATAGAGTGAAATATTTCACTTCTTACTCTTCCTCAGATTTTTCTGTACCCCCTGCTCAGTGTGCCTCTTGATAGATGTGTTTTCTGAGCATATTTCAGGGGGAATCACCTAACAGCTCGGCATATGGGGCGTGAAATTAAAAACCATAATTAAAATGTTGCCTGAAAAAATTGCCACAAAGGCACTTGTGTACACAAAGTGATTCATGAGCTAAAGCATTCTTTTGGCGACGTAGAATAATATGTAAAATTTTTAAAGAGTTGTAACACATTTCAACATTCGATTTTTAGTTGCTTTCACTTGTTTCTTGCCGCTCTTGGAAACAATTAAAAGAATTTCCAACTCGAACAATGATACTCCAAGAATAAATTTCCAAGAACAAACATAACTCGTTCCACTTTTCAGAAGTCATTGCAGCTCCTTTTTTTTATTGTCACCTTGCCTCATGGACTTATCACTTGCCACATTCAGTGCCGAGTGCAACGATGCCCGATGCCCATGGCTATGCTCCTTGTGCAATTTATTGAGCACATCAATCAATGTGCCAATTCCATTTAAGTAGTACTCCCATCTGTTGCTTTTGTTGCTCTGATGATTCTCTCTGCAAATATTTGCAGATGCTGCTGCACATGTTTGTCGATGGGTGTGGTTAAGTCCAGCAATTGTCACTCTAAAGATGGGCAGGCAAGCAGCACACAGCAAAACAAAAACAGGTCAATCATCGATCATGGTCATCAGCGGTATCATCATCATCAGTAAATCCTGTTCACAGTCCACAGTCCGGGGCCAGTCTGAGCACCGACATTGTGCTGAGGCCACATCCTCGTCGCCGCATCATTGATGAGGCCAGGGCACACAAACAACAACAGAGGAAAGAGCAGCCATCGTCAGTCCATGCCATCCATCCCAGATAATATCTTTTTGCAACAAATTTTTGACAGCTTCGATGTGGACCTGCGGAGGATGCAACCACACTAAGGCAGGGCCAGGCCGTCTGGTTTGGGGTTCTTCACTGGTCTGGTCTATGGTCGGCATTGTTGAGACGACCCCTCGGAGTGCTGTTGGGCCTGTCACATTTATCACAAATTCAATGAATAATAATTTTTGCACGCTGTGTGATGTGACGTGCTAATGTTATCTGATTGGAATCGCTGATGAAGCAACAGGACAGAGAGAGAGAGAGAAAGAGAGAGAGAGAACCAGAGAGAGTCAGAGCCACAGAGGGATCTGCTCGTCTGGCCCCTTATTTATTAATTATGCCTCGACTGGAGAGTGGGGAACCCTTTGTCTTCTGCCATTTTGTATTATAAATTGAATTGCCGCTAAGCGGCGATTTATTTATCGAAGGAGAAGACGGCGAGTAATATAGAGAGAATATAGAACAGAGTATGAGAGTCTGAGAGAGATTATAATTTAGTGCGACGATCTGACGTTTCCTGCTATGATTGATGACAAAACGAACTCTCCTCTCCAAATTCCTTCCATCGTATATCACTTTCGGGTTTACTCAGCGCTTATCTGTTCACAATATCCATAAGACACACATAACTACCGACTCTAGATTAGGATTTATAGATATTGTGTCTCTGCCTCCCCTTCTGCGCGCCTGTAGGCGCCTACTGGATTTACACTTTGACAGCTTTATGGCCCTCATCGATCACTCGACTCTGAGCGAAATCTAACAATCGATAAGACTCTATATATAGAGAGATACTTCCACACAATATGCGCTGGGGGGTGTCTACGTCCCTACGTCCTATACAAACAAGGCAATTGTTCAATTGAACTGAAGAGCTTGGAATGTTTAGATACACTTAAAATAGACTAGACGAGGTGTGGTGGGGAATGTACTGTTTTTATTTATAATTTATTTAAATTCCTATCGCTACAATATGTCTACTTTATCTTAATGCGCTAGTCACAAGGGGTCACATGATTTCTTCATTTATTAAAACAAAGGATAAACTTATTTTAAAATTTGTATTAAGACTACTTATTATTTATATTTTATTTTATTATTTTAACACTATTATTTTTAAATATATGTATATATTTTTCCGAATTTCCTGTTAAGAGTTTATTAGGTATGCTTCTAATTTGTCCCTAAACTGCGTTGCTCTGCTAATATATTTAATTTGGTTTGGTAAATTGTTTCATAATCGAAAAGCATTTATTAGAATTTATTTTTCAGAATTGACAATCTTGTACGTTTTGGTTACAAGATTTAACGTTTCAGTTGATGAGCTAAAGTTTAGTTTATCATGTTAGTGGATTACTACTATAGATTATTCGATGCAGAAAAATGATTTTTCTGTACCCTATCCATATCTGGAAATCCATTTTAACAATTTGTCTTGAAAAATTGTGATATGATCGGTTTGTCGCTTACTATAAATATACGGGCAAACTTGTTAAATGGTACTTTTAGTTTTTTTTTAGATTCAGTAATACAATGTCCAAATATCTAAATTCAATGAAATAAAGTTGGTGTGAAATATGTCTTAGCCTCATTAAATCATTAATTTTAGGTTATCTGGTAGTTATTTTTGAGTGGGTGCAAGTTTTCTTACTATATGTTCTTCCTGTAGCTTTAGCCACCTGGATCCTCCAAGAAAGCAAATTGTTAATTGTGATTCCTAAGTTTTCTGCATGATCTACATAATATATTTTTTCTCCTTTAACTACAAGCTTGGGGTAGTTTTTCATATTAAGTGGTTTCTTATATATTACTACACATTTACATTTATCTGGATTAAGTGAAAATCCTTTACACTTCGAACAGTTACTCACATTTAACAAATCACTTTTCCATTCACTTATACACTCATCAATTTGACTCAATAAACCACTAACATACATTTGCACATCATCTGCATTTGGCAGGTCATTTACATATAATGAAACGAGATGGGACGTGTGAGATGCTTCTTACGCGTCACAACTTTTATACCAGGTACTCAGTACTACATCTGTACCTTAGCGGTTTTTGGTCAAATTTTAAATTTGTTCTTCATCTGTCATCTGCATCGACAACACTTCTCACGCCCACCTTCCCTAGAGCCACACACTGCAGAGTCACGGCAGAGGCAGAGACGCGGCAGAAGCAGAGGCCGCACACTGCGCGAAGCAGAGTGTGAATGAGAGAATGAGCAGAAAACAAATATAAGCTGACGGACAGGGAGGGTTTAGCCAGTGGCTATTTCTATTAATTCTATTAATTTCTTCATTGTGGCTATAATCACCCAATCGAATCCCAATTTGGTGATCTGATAGATATGGTCATTCCATACGGAATGGCGTTTTCTTAGTTTTCTTTTATCTTCAAAATTGTAGGTTTTCGCCCTTTTGCGGGGCGTAAGGGGGCGTGGCTCATTTTTGAAATACACTTGTAACAGTGTGAGCATACAGAAGCCTGGATGCAACATTTGGTGGCTCTTGCTTTTATGGTCTCTGAGTACTAGGCGCTCATAAGGACGGACAGACGGACGAATGGACGGAAGGGAGAAGTGTTCTAGATGTAAATGACAGATGAAGAAAAAATGTAAAATTTGACAAAACACCGCTAAGGTGCAGATGTAGTACTGAGTGCCGGCTATAAAAGTTGTGACGCTTAAGAAGCATCTCACACGTCCCTTCTCGTTTATATTCTGAATGAGAGAATTTGGAAAAAACAAATAAAGCTGCTGGACGGGGAGGGAGCAGCCACTGAAAATTAATTTCTTCATTCTGGCTATAATATTAATCTCAATTCGGTGATCTGATAGATTTGATCATTCCCTACGAAATGGCGTTTTTAGATTTCTTTTGTGATTTTCGCGATTTGCTGGGGCGGAAAGAGGTTGGGCGAAATTTTGAAATACACTTGAAGTAGTGAGAGCATACAGCCATCTGGATGCAAAATTTGGTGGCTCCAGCTTTTATTGTCTCTGATAACCAGACGCACAGACGGACGGACAGACAGACCCGGATAATTAGACTCGGCTTTTGATGCTGATCAAGAGTATGTATACTTTATGGGGTCGGAAAAGTTTCCTTCTATGCGCTACATACATCCGTTATTCCCCACAAATACAATATATCCTATATGCTCTTCGAGTACCGGGTATAAAAGAATTAAAACGAGCTCACGCCCTGAAAATACACTCTTGAAGTGATCTTGGCTCCGAATTTCATTTGGGAGATTGCTCTCATTAGGATTCGACGTGCAGTGTCACGAATAACCCCGCTGGCTAATCAATTACAAAGAAATGCCAACATGTCAGACAACAGACAGCCGGCTAACAGCCAGACAAACCAGACAGTCAGTCAGTCAGTCATGGCGAATGGAATGAGGATGAATCCAAATATGTTGGATGTACCAAAGAGGGATACAGAGGGGAGTACCTACAAACATATAAAGAGTGAAAATCAATCGCCAAATTACTTTTAACACAATACACAGCGGATGGATGGATGGATGCGGTCGTAAATCAAATGAGCACCAAGGAATTTGCCAGAAATCTCAAGAATGTTATGCGTACAAAGAAGCGTTGACAGTTCTTAATTGCAAGGGATTTTCATTTTCTCATTTCTCGCTGTGTCTCTGGGAAACTCGCTCTTTGGCAAAAGCGTCAAATGAAAATTCCTGACGTTTTGCCAATTTATTTTGCATCTAATTTTGGTATTTCCCTCCGCGAAGAAACCATCGGAGCGCTCCGATACTTGGCTGTTTGTGTGCAGTGTGAATGAAGTTTATTTGAATTTGACGTACGATTCCCGTAAATTGTTTGGGTGTGTGTGCGTTTTTTGTTTTCCAACTCAAGTGACAGCTATCAGCGCTGAGCTTCGCCTGTGACAGTAACCAATTTGTAAAGTACTGGCAGCAACAATTTCCATCTCCCGTTTTCCCGTTCGCTCCCTGACACTGCTTCGACTACCATGAGGCGAAAATTGAAATAAATGTTTTGCACACACGAAAAATAAACAGAAAAATGTATTGAAAACTGTTCCGCAAGCCTGGTAGGCAGGCGGCAGGCGGCAGTCGGCAGGAAGCTATATCCACAAAGAGAATCCACTGAGACCGAAGGAAATATGATAGCGGCTTTGTCCGACTGAGTACGTGGACGTGGACTTGGACGTGGTCTTGGACGTGGTCTTGGACGTGGTCTTGGACGTGGAGCAGCGAATCGACGCTCGCATGTGTCGACGCCTGTCACACTGCCGACATGCGCAAATAATGGTAAAGACTTTGTCTTTGTATACTCTCTTATATTAATATGCCATCGTCGCGCTCATCGCTCCCTGTCACAGTGCATAGAAGCGCACGCATATGTATGCACCCTTCGTACTGCTTATAGTGCAGTGCTTTGCCCTTTTCTTAGGCCCAGGCTAAAATATTGTCGATCGCATCGCATCTCTCCGAGCAGTCCAAATTATTTCTACAAAATTCCAACTCGAACCCGCTACTTTTATAAATGGGCCCTAAATCATGGTACATTTTAACAACCCGAATCGTAGTTCATGACCACGCCCCTTTAAATTGTATAAATTCGTAAATTAATGAACAAAAATATAATAAAGCTCGGCAGCTTCCAACATATTTTGTTTTTATACCCGGTACTCGAAGAGTAAATAGGGTATATTGTATTTGTGGGGAATAACGCTTGTATGTAACGCACAGAAGGAAACGTTTCCGACCCCATAAAGTATATATATTCTTGATCAGCATCAATAACCGAGTCGATAGAGCCATGTCTGTCTGTCCGTTTGTCCGTCTTGTTTGTCGGCTAGTTCTCAGAGACTATACGAGCTAGAGCCACCAAATTCTGGCTCCGGACTGCTGTATACTCAAACTGAACCAGTGCATTTCAAAAATGAGCCACGCCCCCTTCCGCGAAAACCTCCCAAACCTACAAGAAAGAAAGATTAAAAGAAAACTAAAAACCCCATTCTGTAGGGAAGTACCATATCTATCAGATCACCAAATTGGGATCCGATTGGATCATTATTATAGTCACAATTAAGAATTTAATTTTCAGTGGCTAAACCCACCTTGTCCACCAGCTTTTCACATTCTCTCATTCACACTCTGCTTTGTGTAGTCAGCGGCCTCTGCCTCTGCAGTGCCTCTGCAGACTGTGTCTCTAGGGGAGGGAGGTGCTAAAGGAGCGTGTGGGCGTGAGAAGTGATGTAGATGTATGTAGATGTAACTGTTTATGAAAGATGTAGAAATAATTTTAAATGTAAAATTTAAAATTTAATAAAAAACCGTTAAGATTCAGATTTTTTACTGAGTACCGGGTATAAAAGTTGACGCGTAAGAAGCGTCTCACACGTCCCTTCTCGTTTTAAGTGGAAATGCCTGTCAGCGCGACAGATTGTCTCAGCGGTGAGAGAGTGATGCACTGATGAACTGAGGGACTGTCTCTGTGTGTCTGTGCGCTGTGTTTTCTGATTAAATGCGGCGCATCTGTTGTGCAGTGATGAGAGTCACATGACTCATTTGGGCACGACACAGCGAAACAACACGCAAAACCATTTACTCTTATCAATCTTATCAATGAATGTAATGACATTTAACACGGCCACCTCTACCATCATGCCGTAGCTACTTCTCCTTCATTTCTGTTGGGTTTTCCCTCTCACCTGAAATTGATTTTCAAGTTGCCGGCGCCTGATACCGTGTGACATGTTTACCTCGACTACTTACTGGGCTCGGGCTGTCTCTGTGGGAGTCCATACCATCACTCAATCGTGCTATCTCTTTCGGTTCGGGGTTGAATCGTATACCCCTTACGTATAAATGGCCCTGAGTGCCTCTTTCGGCTCTGATGTTGTGGTGTTGTAATTTATGCTCGCACTCGTTCATTTGACATGTCAAAAGTTGTGTCTCTTGATTGATGACTGCTGTCAGCATATATTTTCTAATTTTTTGTTCATTCAATGGTAGCATACAGCATATTTACTGTGGTTAGGCCGTTTTTACAACGAGAGGCAGAGTCAGTGCCACAGGAAGGGGTTTCTCTTGTCTTTACTATTCTGTTGGAAGTTCTAATTTTTTTATGTGTTTTGTCGTGTATCTCAATTTTTCCTCCTCTCCTCTCCTACCTCACCGCAATGTGAACATATTGCATATTTTGTTTGGCCCGACAGGAGATTGATGAGCTCTGCCTGATGGCTGTCACATGCACGAATCGATGGGTTTTGTGCATGGGTGTCGTCGGTATCGTATCGTCGTGTCTTCTGGCTGTCATTTTTACACTCAGTGAAAATGGTTTAGTGATGGCGTTGGGTGGGGGGAGTGGTCTGCCCTGTATCGTATCGCTGCCCTGACAGCAGTGCAAACAAATTGTGGCGACAGGAAGGCCTGGTCTAGGCCTTTTCGCTGGAGTTACGAGGCTTACTACTCGAGCATTTGGCCCCCTGCCCGATCGATCCGCCAAATTGATTAATGGCGCTGCCAATAATGTCTGCTGACGACCAACGAGAGCTTTAGGCATATTGGTTTACAGGGTAGCAGAGTTACAGAGAGAGTACAAAGTGGGTTTAAAGTTGTTATCTCTGTTGTTCATAGCTCAACCACCCAACCCCAACCATCCAATTCGAGTGTCTACATTACCCAAAATGGGGCAAAATCTGTGTTTGGAAATCCTTGATGATTTCATTAAAGCATTCACACAAATTGCCGGTCTCCCATACCCATCCCCATCCCCATCCCCATCCTCCTCTTCTCCAATTGAGAGCACAGACCACAGCAATAATTTGTTAGTTCCAAAATAAACTATAATTAACTGGAAAATATTGAGGGACACACTCACACACGTCACACCCCCCTGAACACTTCTGCCCCCAAATAAATTTCTCGCGCTGTAAATTAACAATCATTGTGGGAAATGAGACACGCGAGAGAGATCCAGAGAAATAGGGTGAACACGGCACGGCAGCTGCTAACTGCCAAAGAGGTGCTTTGGTAAGGGGAGTGGAGCAAGGAACATTCGACCATATCCGTATAGCCATCATCCTCCTTCCCCCCAGTCCCGCGTGGTAGTCCTGGGTATGCCCGCAATCAACGTACATTCATATGCACGAAAACAATAAACCATCGAAGGCGAATAAGCAAGAGGAGGACGTAAAACGATGGGAGAGACAACGGGAGACATGAGAGGCAGAGCAGCAGAGTGGCCCAAGAGGCAGAGCGGCAAAACGGCAGGGTGTAAGAGAGAGTTAGGTAAGCAGAGCGCGGCAGAGCAGATGCAGAGGGACAAACCCCAAAGTGTAGGCAGAGGTGTTACAGCGGCAATCATGCAAAAGGCAAAGCATACGCCATGCCATTATTCCTCTCTCACTCACTCTGTTTTGTTCTTCCATCTCTTAAACACGCTGTGTACAGCTACCTCCCTCTTTCCTTCCACTGACCATATTTATTGCAAATGCAGCAATAAATTTCAAAACACCATTCGCTAAGCACCACATGGGGTCTCGAAAATTGAAGATAAATTTTAAGGCGGCAATTTATGATTTGTGAGCATAAGAACGTGGTCGGGGGTTCTGTTGAGGTCGCCGTGGAGCACTACAGGGGGGAGGGGTTATGGCAATGGCAATTTACAGTATATGGCAAAAACGAATGAACAAGAGGAGAAGGCCAGGCAGGCCGCTGCTCTGCTCTCTCTCTGATCGGCTGCTGACAAGTGTGGAGTGTTTGCCACCGCACTCCTTCATTCACTTCCTCTCTCTCACTCACTCTTGCAATATCCTTCTCTGTCACACTGCCTGGTCGCTTTTCAATTGTGTTTGCCGCGATATTACGACTGCCTGCTGTGCCTTTGACAGCCGAACCGAACCAAAAGCGAAGCCATCCCAAAAGGAAAACCTTTCGCTGGGCGCTGATTGGTGAAGGGATTTGCTTATTGCCAAAACGGAAAAGCATGGCAACAGACCCCCTAGGGGCCCTCTAACTGGGATTTGACTAATTATCTTTTCACCAAAACATATTCTAAAAGCAATTTTTTCATCATAGAAAAATATATTTATACTGGCTGACCCGGCGAACTTCGCACCGCCTAACAATCAATGAATGTCGTGTTACTTTTTAGCTGAACTATTTAGGCTTTGATGAACGTAAAACAATGATACAAAATAATATGTTTATATAGATAGAAACAAAAAAGTACCAACTTGATAGCGCGTGATTTCATCGTTGGTATTGGATGTTTGGATACCAAAAACCGCCATGTCGCTCCCTTTCGTGACATATTTTCAAATGTATTTAATTGACTTGACCGAATTGCAATCACTTAGCATGCGCTCTAAAGCAGTCTTGAACATCCTGACCAATGCATGATGTTCATGAAGCATTTGCTGTAGATATTGGACAATTGCTCTCTTCGTAGCTGTGTTGACGCCTGTCAAGTTGTTCTTCCATATTGCAAGAATTTATGCTGTGCATCTTCTATAGGTTGCAATGATCCAATGCGATGGTAATAGGATTTTCATTCAAGCACTTTGTGGTAAACGACATTTTTTGTTTTTTGGTCAGGCGCAAGAACAGATAAAGCAGATGGTTTGCCGACACGTGAGCATTCCACGTACAATTGACCATAAGAAAAACATGCATTTTCTAGATTGAGGCCACAAATAGTCAAGGATTGGCCCTGTGATTTGTTGATCGTCATGGCGAAGGCAAGACGAATCGGGAATTGAATGCGTTTAAACTCTTTGAGCATATCCGTTGGGATCATCGGAATCCTTGGAATCCACATTGCTCATCAGTTTTCTTATCAACAAACGCGTTCCATTACACAGTTTTGGTTGGTTTAAATTTCAAAGCATGATGACTACCGAGCCAACTTTAAGTTTTAAATTGTGCGGTGGTAAACCAGGCACATCCAAGGAGTATAAAAATTCAGTTGGATAATTAGTGGCTTCTTTTTCGTTTGTTACACAGTCGATAGATTTGAATAAATATAGAGTACCTACGATTTGATTTTGAATTATAAGATTGAGGTCATCTACATCTTAATTTTTTGCGTCCAAAATTTCTCGCTCACTTAACCATTTAATATTTTTGTGGTTAGCAATGATATCCGGGAATACGTTTTTGATAAGCTCGTCTTTTGATGATACGAAATTGCAAAAATTTGGAGGAAATTAAATCAAACCGCTCGATTTGTCAACAGGAACACGGCCATTACCGATAGTCAGCAATTGCTTCGAGAAATCATCAGCAGATAGATCGTTCAACAATGCAACTCTCATATTTACAGACAGTTGAAGTTTCTTTACATATCGCCACAGATTTGATGCTTTGAGGCAAGCGTTTATTTCGTCTGCAGCAGTAGATCTTGGAATGACTGGTAGTGTTTGTCGGAAATCGCCAGATAATAAAATCATTGCACCACCAAAACATCTCGAGTCATTGTGCAGATCTTTGTGCGCCATTGTGCATTCGTCCCATATGATGATTTTTGATGCTACTAAAACTTTGGCCATTGCGCAGTTTTTCGAAATGTTACATGTCGGTTGTTCAGTAGTTTGAAGGTTTAATGGCAATTTTAACGCTGATTGAGCCGTACGGCATCCGTCTAACAATGTGGCCGCTATTCCAGAAGAGGCAATTGCTACCGTAATTTCGGATCTCGCACGTATAGTGGCCAAAATCAATGACATGAGGAATGTCTTTCCAGTTCCACCGGGGGCATCCAAAAAAAATAAGCCGCCATTTCCATCATCAATTGCATTAATCAGTGTATCATAGACTTCCCTCTGCTTAGGATTCAACAGAGGTACATTCGTTTGAACTGATTGGATTAGTTCATGTGGATCATATTCATTTTCACGTTCCAATTCTCTATTAAATGCGTCATTCATTTCGCGATCTGGCGCTGGCATTCCTAACCTAACTAACAAACTGCCGCACATGAGGTAACACATATCTTCGATCAAGAGCAAAGTCTGGTTATGGATCTCCTCATTCACCTCAAGATCGTAATTTCTTGAGCTGACGCGAATTCGATGTAAAATATCTTCGGACATGTTATCTTTGTATTTGTTCCACAGGTCATGTGGGTTCGATGGGAACCATGTTGAAATGATGATAGCAAATAATGTGCGTATCTGACTTGGAGATGCAGAAATAATTGCTTCAGCGATTGTCGTGTCCCAACGAGTATCGTTTTCAAGCAAATTTAGCTCTTGACATGCTGCACGAAATGTGGGGCTCACGATACCATTAACAGTTCGCAGTGATTCAAATGATGTTGGCCCTCGAACATGTACCAGCAACAACCGCAAATAGAAACATTCATCTTTCTTTGGATGAACTGTGTAAATACGACCAAGAGCATCAATAGAACGCATATCACGATGACCAGGAACTGCATCGCCTTGCTTCCGACGTTGAAATTTCTTCGATGTAGCGTTCCAAGTATAATAACGTGGTATTTCTGAGTAAAGCAAAGGAACGCTTTGCTTTGACGGATCGAACGGATCGCTTTGACAAATCGCAAAGAAACTGGTCAGTGTTGTCTCTGGAGGTGTTTCGGCACGTTGAGCAGAATTCGACGCTGTGAAATATACTCTCTGACTGTTCTCTAAATGCACCCCCAAATGTAATTGCATTACGGCTTCGCTGGGAAAGATTGGATCTTCTAGGATGCGGCATTGTTATTAAAATGATTAATACAAAATTAAACAAATAAATAAAACAAATATTATATATGATTAAACAAATACAAATGAACAACAAATTAACTTTTTAGATAAATTCCTGAACACACACATGATGTCTTCAGAAAAAAATAAAGTTTTGGCTTTAAGCCCGCAACAAAAACCACATAAGTTGTTTTTAAGATGTATTCTGCTACTCGCGACAAAACCAATCCAACAAATCAAAAACCATGGCAATCGGTCCAGCCGTTCTCGAGTTATAACAAAATGTTGAACAAAATACGACTTTCTTTTATATATATTGAAGGCACAAACATTTTTTACAATGTACTGGACACAATTTTTTACACAATTTGTCCCACTTTCATGTCCGACTAGATCTGCGAAACCTCCTTGGTTCACCAAAGAGTTATCCAGTCTAAAAAATCTAAAATCAAGACTATTTAAAAAATCTCAAGAAGTTGGTTCTCCCTCTTCTCTTTCTAATTACTTAATAGCTCGGTCAAATTTCACTGTTCTTAATGCTCAATGCTATAGGAACTACCTCCTTCGATGCAGGATACGTTTTTCAAAGGACCCTAAACAGTTTTACAGCTTCGTAAACAGTAAGCGTAGAACGTCCGCACATCCATCCTCGCTATCATTTTTGAATATGTCGGCAAAGAATGATCAGGCAATCGCCTGCAACATTTTTTCAAACAACCTATTCCCAGCAAAGCTACCCAGGTCATATGTCTCCATATAGTTTACCAAGGTCGAATGGCATTTTCTGTCCTTTGTTTAATGAAGGCTCCTTACTTCATATACTTAAATTAGTTAAGCCGGTATTTTCACCGGGCCCTGACGGAGTTCCCGGCTGTGTACTCAGGTACCTTTGCTTAAACTATTCACTCTATCTATCCATTCTTCTAGCTTTCCCCCCATCTGGAAGGAATCCTTTATAATTCCTCTCCATAAGAAAGGTAGCAAGTCTGACGCTTAAAACTATAGAGGTATATCTAAGTTATCCGCTATTCCTAAAATGTTCGAGAAACTTGTAACTCCGCACTTGCAGCATCTCTGCAAATCACTTATATCTCCAGCACAGCACGGATTTATACGGCGACGATCAACAACCACTAATCTTTTAGAGTTCACCTCCTTTGTAATTAAAGGCTTCCAAGGTAACTTGCAGACGAATGTTATTTACACTGACTTCAGTAAGGCATTCGATTCTGTAAACCATTCTCTTCTTGCACAAAAGCGCGACCTTCTAGGGTTTCCGCCCAATCCGTTGAGATGGATTTCTAGCTACCTGTGTTCTAGGTCTCAAAGGGTCCTTTTCAAAAACTCCTTATCTTTACCTGTTATGGTTACTTCTGGAGTACCACAGGGTAGCCATTTAGGCCCCTTACTTTTCACACTCTTTATTAATGACCTGCCTTCTGTATTAACAAATTCTCTAGTACTTATGTATGCGGATGATGTTAAACTCTGTGTCCAGTATAAGGACATTTCATTTCACTCTCGGTTGCAATCAGATCTCAATAGCTTTCAGTCATGGTGCTGTGCAAATATGTTACAACTTAATGCCTCGAAGTGCAATGTAATGACTCGCTCCAGCCCCTTCCTGGCTTCATACACCCTCTACGGTAGTTCTCTTGAGAGAATTACATTGGTTGATGATCAAGGTGTTAAACTAGACCCCAAGTTAATATTTTCTGAACACATTTCTACCATGGTAAATAAAGCCATGGGTGTGCTTGGGTTTATAAAGAGGTGGTCAAAGGAGTTTGATGACCCCTATATAACGAAGACTCTCTATATCTCGCTTGTTCGTCCGATTTTAGAATACGGCTCATGTGTATCGTGCCCTCAGTACAACATACATCAGGACCGTATTGAATCAGTACAGAAAAACTTTTTATTATTTGCCCTACGGGGCCTTAACTGGGATGCAACTGTGAGACTGCCATCCTACCGTAGTGGACTTCTTTTAATAAATCTTCCATCCTTTGTTAGTCGTAGAAAAATGCTTGGTGTAATTTTTATGCACAACTTGATCAAGGGGGATGTAGACAGCCCTGACTTGCTGAGCCGCATAAACTTTACGATTTCCATTAGACCCACTAGAAACTTTATTCCTTTGTTCCTTCCACTATGTAGATCGAATTATGCCTCACACGAACCCTTTAGGGTTTTGTGCTCGGATTATAATTCCCTCTACCACATTATATCCTCAACTAACTCCCTTCCTCTTCTTAAATTTCTTATACTAGCCTACCTCTCCCGTAATTAGTTTCATTTTAGTTTTGTCTTGTTTGTTATTTTGGTCATTTTTGCTTGCTTAGCTATAGTAGCTCTAGTCTAGTTATGTTTAGCTCTAATTTTCCTCGAATATTAGCCTAACATCTATCTTTCCTGCATGCTCGCGACCGGTTCGGTTAATCGCGCCGCGCGTCATGCGGCAGCACCCCTCGGTCGGTTGGGCGGGAGGAGGGCTGCGTTCTGCTGGGTTCCGCGCGTAACAGGCTTTGGCTTGGTGTCGCATGGGCCACTTGATGGTGCAGTCATTGCAAGTCCAGGTCATATAGATTTATATTAAGAATTATAAAATTAAGAATATTTAAAAAATATTTTTCCAAAATAATAAATATTTACACAGTTTTTGGAGAGCTTTGGAAAAAATGTTAAGTCATTTTCTGTGGCCTCAAAACTGTAGAAGTGTTTATAAAATATAAGCTCGTCTTTTTATACCCGGTACTCGAAGAGTAAATAGGGTATATTTTATTTGTGGGGAATAACGGTTGTATGTAACGCACAGAAGGAAACGTTCCTGAACCCATAAAGTATATATATTCTTGATCAGCATCAATAGCCGAGTCGATTGAGCCATGTCTGTCTGTCTGTCCGTCCGTCCGTCCGTCCGTCCGTCCTGATGAGCGCCTGCATCTCAGAGACTATAAAAGCTAGAGCCAATAAATTTTGCATCCAGACTTCTATATGCTCACACTGTTACAAGTGTATTTCAAAAATGAGCCACGCCCCTCTCCGCCCCCGCGAAAACCACCCAAACCTACAATTTTGAAGATAAAAGAAACCTAAAAACGCCATTCCGTAGGGAACGACCATATCTATCAGATCACCAAATTGGGATCCGATTGAACTATTAGTATAGCCACAATACATTTTCAGTGGCTAAACACACCCTGTCCCGCAGCTTTTGTTGTTATTTTTTCACATTCACATTTACACTCTGCTTCCTGCAGTGTGCGGCAGCTGCCTCTCCCTCTGCCTTGTCTCTGCCCTTGCCATGACTCTGCAGTGTTTGGCTCTAGGGAAGGGGGGCGAGCTTAAGATGTAGATGACAGATGAAGAAAAAATTAAAAATTTGACATATAACCGCTTGAGTACAGATGTAGTACTGAGTGCCTGGTATAAAAGTTGTGACGCGTAAGAAGCGTCTTACCCGTCCCTTCTCGTTTTAATTGCCTGCTGCCCACTGTGGGCAAATAAGGGGCACTGACAGCAGATAATTTTCCTTGCAACACCTTGGTGCACTTATTCATTCACTTGCAAGACGTTCCATTCCGTCTGAGGCACAGCCACAGAAACAACAAGATGCAAACAACACACAGACAGCAATTCGTTTTCAACTTGAAAATAAGCAAAAAGTCTTATGAATGCGCACATGAAAAATGGAATATCGTTAAGGGCAATTTATAATGAAATACGCTCATCCGAGTGGAGAGTTGTGGACCGGAGGATGGGAGGAACTGGAACTAAGGATGTGGCAGGGGAGAACCAGCTGCAATAAGTTGCGCTCAGGCGGTCGCTGGCTTTTTTTATACCCGGTACTCGAAGAGTAACTAGGGTATATTGTATTTGTGTAAATAACGGTTGTATGTAACGCACAGAAGGAAACGTTTCCAACCCCATAAAGTGTATATATTCTTGATCAGCAATAGCCGAGTCGATAGAGCCATGTCTGTCTGTCTGTCTGTCCGTCTGTCCGTCTTGTTTGTCGGCTAGTTCTGAGAGACTATAAGAGCTGGAGCCACCAAATTTTGGCTCCGGACTGCTGTATGCTCACACTGAAACCAGTGTATTTCAAAAATGAACCACGCCCCCATCCGCCCCCGCAAAAGGCCGAAAACCTCCCAAATCTACAGTTTTGAAGATAAAAGAAAACTAAAAACGCCATTCCGTAGGGAATGGCCATATCTATCAGATCGCTAAATTGGAATCCGATGCGATTATTATTATAGCCACATTGCAGAAATTAATTTCCAGTGGCTAAACCCACCCTGTCCCGCAGCTTTTGTTGCTCTTTTTACATTCTCTCATTCACACTCTGCTTCTGCTTCACTCGGCCCGTGTCTCTGCCCTCCCCCTGCCGATTCCTCTTCCGACTTTTAACCCACCCCGTCCCGCAGCTTATATTTGTTTATTTTTTGTGTGCGGACGGTGCCTCTGCCTCTGCCGCGAGTCTGCAGTATGTTGGTCTAGGGAAGGGCGGCGAGCTAAAGGAGCGTGTTGGTGTGAGAAGTGTTGTAGATGTAGATGACAGATGAAGAAAAAATGTAAAATTTGACAAATAACCGCTAAGGTGCAGATGTAGTCCTGAGTGACGGGTATAAAAGTTGTGACGCGTAAGAAGCGTCCCACACTTCCCTTCTCGTTTACAGCTTTATTTTTCTTCTTTAGAAGCAGCACTAAAATTATGACCATGAGCAGGATATTGGGTTAAGGTTTTACCTTCTTTCTTACATTCTTGTGTGTGTGCTGTGTTAGTGTGCTGCCAATAAACTTTGTTGCCGCCGCGCGTTGCATTGGCGGATTTTTCGCTCCTTTCAGTGGCCTGTCGAAATGAAGCTGTTGGCCGTGTGCCAGACGAAAGCGGTATTACAATCAGAGCAGCAACAAAAAAAATATAAATAAAAGGAAATATATGTACATAAAGGATATTCATATGGAAATATGGTGAATCATTTCATTTTCATATGCGCATCGCCAGAGACAGAGAAAGGGAGGGAGTGAGAGAAAAAAACGAGAGTTACAGATGGTGCCCATAAATATAATTCCCGGACCGACTCCAGAGTCAGGGTTTGGGGCATACAGCCAAAGTCAGATCCACAGAGAGCTAGGGAAATTTATAGAGTTTGTTGCTCATGCTGTCAGGTGAAATAAATAATAAATTCGTTATATTCAGCGGATTCTCCTCGACGGCGGTGGCTATCAACAGCCCTGTCTCTGTCTCTCACTGTCTCCCCATCCCCCATTCCTTCATTGAATAGCCCAGCGACAATAACTCCAGGGGCGTATGATGAAGGCACGCCCACATTCAACAGTCCACCAGTCCCAACATTCAACATCGTGCTCTCTGCACAGCTGCAGTGTGGTTCCCCATTGGGCAGAGGGTGATGCAGGGAGGAAACAATTTTGAATTCAATGAAAGATGAAATCATTAAGTTTTCAGGCAATTGAAGGCGGCTTAAGTTGGGAAACGGAAAAGGCGCTGCCAGCTAGCCAGCTTTTAATCGTGTCAAGCCGCACAATGGGTCAGCAACTTTTGTATTGGAATTGGGCTTTGGGTTTGGAATTGGAACTGTGCCTCGGGTTTGGTTAAAGTGAGATGAGATTCGGTGTGGGGCTCTGTTATGACAACAGTTGAGACATTCACTGAAAAGTTGAGAAGAAACGGCAGTCCATGCGGGAAATAAGAACTCAATTAGCAGAGAAACGAAGGGAAACTCGGAGAGAAAATAAAATTAAGGACGTGTGAGACGCTTCTTACGCATCACAACCTTTATATCCGGTACTCAGTAGACATCTGAACCTTCTAGTTATTTTCAAATTTTATAATACAATAACCCTATTTACTCTTCGAGTATCGGGTATTAAAAAGAGCCGGTACGTGAGACGCTTCGTATGCGTCACAACATTTATACCCGGTACTCAGTCAGAATATACAGTTATGTTCACTGAAATAGTAGTGCCGTCAAAGACATTTTGAAGACACTTCCAGACTTTCAATTTAAACAAATTATACATTTTTGAACAGAGTGGAATGTAGGCTTTAGAAAATCCAAGACACATTTGCATTCCATCTTCTTGTATTCATAACTTTTAATGGATACCATTGAAATGGTCTGATCATTGAAACAGTAGTGTTGAGTGCAAGTACTTCAAAATAATTTACAACAAATAAAAAGGAAAAATAGGCCCCCCATAACTCTTCCTAGTAGTGAGGCCAGTGGTCCTTCCTCCTCTGCTCCATTCCCCTCTTCCCACTGCAATTCCTTGCAGTCAAAAAACTAACATCCCTCTTTGTAGCCTATCAAAATGCTCGCGGCTTACGTAGTAAGCTGAGCACTCTTTTTATGGATAGTTTCACATTTTCATCCCATGTTATTGTGTTTACCGAAACCTGGTTAAAGCCGGACATTCTTAGTTCCGAAGTTTTGGCAGATCGGTACACAATTTATAGGAATGAACGTTCGTCTCGACGTGGAGGAGGGGTTCTGATTGCAGTAAACTCTAACTTTACGTCGGAACTTTTCATAGTCCAGGTCTCACAAGACCTGGAATTCTTCTGTGTTAGACTGATTCTTCCCGGCCAATCTATTTATGTCACTTGCTCGTATATTCCACCGTCTTCGGATGTACTAATATACGAGCAGCATTTGTCTGCCTTAAAAACTGTTTCTTCCTCGCTATCATATAAAGACCATTTAATAGTTCTTGTGGATTTCAACCTGCCAGGTACTGTCTGGTCTTCGGTTAACGAGTCAAACAACCTTGTGCCCATGTCACGACATGAGTTTATTGATGGCTTATTAGACCTGTCCCTGTCTCAAGTCAACCATGTAAAAAACTCCTTGGGTCGATTGCTTGATCTGTGCTTTGTCTCGGATCCGACCGTAGCGTTGTTAACACGAGCACTCCCGCTCACTATACCTGAAGACTGCTATCATCCTACTTTCGAAGTGTCGATAGATATTGGACCTACTGTATCGGACCGTGCGGGTAGGCTATCTGAACGCGTCCGCTGCTTTCGTAAAGCCGAGTTTACGAAGCTCAATAACTTAATTCGAAATTTTGATTGGTCCGCTCTGTACTTGTGCAGTGACGTCATTGAAGGCACAAACATTTTTTACAATGTACTTGACACAAAACCTCCTTGGTTCACCAAAGAGTTATCCAGTCTAAAAAATCTAAAATCAAGACTATTTAAAAAATCTCAAGAAGTTGGTTCTCCCTCTTCTCTTTCTAATTACTTAATAGCTCGGTCAAATTTCACTGTTCTTAATGCTCAATGCTATAGGAACTACCTCCTTCGATGCAGGATACGTTTTTCAAAGGACCCTAAACAGTTTTACAGCTTCGTAAACAGTAAGCGTAGAACGTCCGCACATCCATCCTCGCTATCATTTTTGAATATGTCGGCAAACAATAATCAGGCAATCGCCGATCTTTTTGCACAATTTTTTCAAACAACCTATTCCCAGCAAAGCTACCCAGGTCATATGTATCCATATAGTTTACCAAGGTCGAATGGCATTTTCTGTCCTTTGTTTAATGAAGGCTCCTTACTTCGTGAACTTAAATAAGTTAAGCCGGTATTTTCACTGGGCCCTGACGGAGTTCCCGGCTGTGTACTCAGGTACTGTGCCGAGTCTCTGTGCGGACCTTGGCTTAAACTATTCACTCTATCTATCCATTCTTCTAGCTTTCCCCCCATCTGGAAGGAATCCTTTATAATTCCTCTCCATAAAAAAGGTAGCAAGTCTGACGCTAAAAACTATAGAGGTATATCTAAGTTATCCGCTATTCCTAAAATGTTCGAGAAACTTTTAACTCCGCACTTGCAGCATCTCTGCAAATCACTTATATCTCCAGCACAGCACGGATTTATACGGCGACGATCAACAACCACTAATCTTTTAGAGTTCACCTCCTTTGCAATTAAAGGCTTCCAAGGTAACTTGCAGACGAATGTTATTTACACTGACTTCAGTAAGGCATTCGATTCTGTAAACCATTCTCTTCTTGCACAAAAGCTCGACCTTCAAGGGTTTCCGCCCAATCTTTTGAGATGGATTTCTAGCTACCTGTGTTCTAGGTCTCAAAGGGTCCTTTTCAACAACTCCTTATCGTTACCTGATATGGTTACTTCTGGAGTACCACAGGGTAGCCATTTAGGCCCCTTACTTTTCACACTCTTTATTAATGACCTGCCTTCTGTATTAACAAATTCTCGAGTACTTATGTATGCGGATGATGTTAAACTCTGTGTCCAGTATAAGGACATTTAATTTCACTCTCGCTTGCAATCTGATCTCAATAGCTTTCAGTCATGGTGCTGTGCAAATATGTTACAACTTAATGCCTCGAAGTGCAATCTTATGACCTTTTATCGCTCCAGCCCCTTAATGGCTCCTTACACCCTCTGCGGTAGTTCTCTTGAGAGAATTACATTGGTTGATGATCTAGGTGTTAAACTAGACCCCAAGTTAAAGTTTTCTGAACACATTTCTACCATGGTAAATAAAGCCATGGGTGTGCTTGGGTTTATAAAGAGGTGGTCAAAGGAATTTGAGGACCCCTATATAACGAAGACTCTCTATATCTCGCTTGTTCGTCCGATTTTAGAATACGGCTCATGTGTATGGTGCCCTCAGTACAACATACATCAGGACCGTATTGAATCAGTACAGAAAAACGTTTTATTATTTGCCCTACAGGGCCTCAACTGGGATGCAACTGTGAGACTGCCATCCTACCGTAGTAGACTTCTTTTAATAAATCTTCCATCCTTAGTTAGTCGTAGAAAAATGCTTGGTGTAATTTTTATGCACAACTTGATCAAGGGGGATGTAGACAGCCCTGACTTGCTGAGCCGCATAAACTTTACGATTCCCATTAGACCCACTAGAAACTTTATTCCTTTGTTCCTTCCACTATGTAGATCNTGTTAAACTCTGTGTCCAGTATAAGGACATTTCATTTCACTCTCGCTTGCAATCTGATCTCAATAGCTTTCAGTCATGGTGCTGTGCAAATATGTTACAACTTAATGCCTCGAAGTGCAATGTAATGACTTTTTATCGCTCCAGCCCCTTCCTGGCTCCTTACACCCTCTGCGGTAGTTCTCTTGAGAGAATTACATTGGTTGATGATCTAGGTGTTAAACTAGACCCCAAGTTAAAGTTTTCTGAACACATTTCTACCATGGTAAATAAAGCCATGGGTGTGCTTGGGTTTATAAAGAGGTGGTCAAAGGAATTTGAGGACCCCTATATAACGAAGACTCTCTATATCTCGCTTGTTCGTCCGATTTTAGAATACGGCTCATGTGTATGGTGCCCTCAGTACAACATACATCAGGACCGTATTGAATCAGTACAGAAAAACTTTTTATTATTTGCCCTACGGGGCCTCAACTGGGATGCAACTGTGAGACTGCCATCCTACCGTAGTAGACTTCTTTTAATAAATCTTCCATCCTTAGTTAGTCGTAGAAAAATGCTTGGTGTAATTTTTATGCACAACTTGATCAAGGGGGATGTAGACAGCCCTGACTTGTTGAGCCGCGCAAACTTTACGATTCCCATTAGACCCACTAGAAACTTTATTCCTTTGTTCCTTCCACTATGTAGATCGAATTATGCCTCACACGAACCCTTTAGGGTTTTATGCTCGGATTATAATTCCCTCTACCACATTATATCCTCAACTAACTCCCTTCCTCTTCTTAAATTTCTTATACTAGCCTACCTCTCCCGTAATTAGTTTCATTTTAGTTTTGTCTTGTTTGTTATTTTGGTCATTTTTGCTTGCTTAGCTATAGTAGCTCTAGTCTAGTTATGTTTAGCTCTAATTTTCCTCGAATATTAGCCTAACATCTATCTTTCCTGCATGCTCGCGACCGGTTCGGTTAATCGCGCCGCGCGTCATGCGGCAGCACCCCTCGGTCGGTTGGGCGGGAGGAGGGCTGCGTTCTGCTGGGTTCCGCGCGTAACAGGCTTTGGCTTGGTGTCGCATGGGCCACTTGATGGTGCAGTCATTGCATATCAACGTCCAGAAGAATTTATGAGATATTTAAAACAGCAATAAAATTGGTACATTCTTTGACCGATAGGTTTCACAGCAAATTTTTCGAAAGTGGCACCTTCTTTTTCTAATACAGAGCGTTAAAACCCGAGTCTTGGTTAAAGTCGGAAGAGTCTTCGCCAGGGGGAGGGCAGAGGCAGGGGCCGAGTGAAGCAGAAGCAGAGTGTGAATGAGAGAATGTAAAAAGAGCAACAAAAGCTGCGGGAAAGGGTGGGTTTAGCCACTGGAAATTAATCTCTCCATTGTGGCTATGATCTGATAGATATGGCCATTTCCTACGGAATGGCGTTTTTAGTTTTCTTTTATGTTCAAAACTGTAGATTTGGGAGCTTTTCGCCCTTTTGCGGGGCGGAAGGGGGCGTGGTTCATTTTTGAAATACACTTGTTTCAGTGTGAGCATATAGCAGTCTGGATGCAAAAATTGGTGGCTCTAGCTCTTATAGTCTCTGAGAACTAGCCGACAAACAGGACGGACAGACGGACAGACAGACATGGCTCTATCGAGTCGGCTATAGATGCTGATCAAGAATATATATAGGATGCAAAATTGGTCGCTCTAGCTCTTATAGCCTCTGAGTACTAGCCGCTATCAGGACGGACAGGTGGACGGACAGACAAACATGGCTCAATCGACTCGGCTATTGATGCTGATCAAGAATATATATACTTTATGTGGTCGGAAACGTTTCCTTCTGTGTGTTACATACATCCACTTTGTGCACAAATACAATATAACCTATTTACTCTTCGAGTACCGGGTATGAAAAGATTTATGAAACAAGAGATTACATATATGTATATGATTACATATATGAATAATCAAATAAAATGAATTTCCTTGGCGTCAAAACTATTTTAACAATAGTATCTTTTAAATTGCTTGGAAACTCGAGAAAGTGTTTTTTTTTTTTTGGTTTTGAAACAGCAGTAACCTTATTTCAAATCGTACATCGAATATAGAACGAGAAGGGACGTGTGAGACGCTTCTTACGCGTCACAACTTTTATACCCGGTACGCAGTAGGACATCTGTAGCTCAGTGGTTCTATTCAAATTTTACATTTGCTCTACATATGCTTTCTACATCTAAATCTACATCACTTCTCACGCCAACCCGCCCTTTTAGCTCGCCCCTCTCCCCTAGAGCTAACACCTCACGAAGCAGAGTGTGGATGAGAGAATGTGCAAAATGCAAAAAATGCTGCTGGATGGGGTGGGCGCAGCCAATTCGATGATCTGACAGATATGGCCATATCCTACGGAATGGCGTTTTTAGATTTCTTCTTTTTTTAAAACTGTCTATACCGCAGATTTTCGAGATTTGCGTGTGCAGAAGGGGGCGGGGCAAAATTTTGAAATACACTTATAGCAGTGAGAGCTTACAGAAGCCTGGATGCAACATTTGGTGGCTCTAGTCTCTTTTATAGTCTCTGAGAACCAGGCGCTCAACACGACGGACGGACAGACGAACGGACAGACATCAAGAATATATATACTTTGTGTGTTACATATTTTCTCCACAAACACAACATACCCTTCTTTTACCTATTTACTCTTCGAGTACCGCGTATAAAAATTCCTTTTAACATTATATGTGAAAGTTTTCCCCTATAAACAAAGATTCTAACAAATCAGACATCCCCTTAGAGATTCCCTCAGAAATATTTCCCGAAGACAGACAGACACGCACTTAGGTAAATATATCAATTTCGTTGATGGCCCCACAAACGAGAGACAAAAAATCTTCCTGCTAAAACTCTCCTGTATCCCCCTAGCTATCTCCCTGCCCCTTTGCCCACTGCCCCCAGCCCATGCTCGTTGGCCGATATCGCAGAGGCGCCTCATTAGCTGCTGCATTCGATGAGGCCTAACAAGCCACTTAATTTAAATTTAAATTTAAATATCCTTGCTTTGCGTGTCGTCCTAGCAGCGCCAGTTTCTGTGGGGGGAAACGTAGTTTGTCTTCGTAGCGTTTTGGGCCCCTGAACCTGTCCCGGGCAGTGTTGTTGTCTGACACGATGGCAAGAGATTTATTTTGGGTATTCTATGGGCGACTAAAGTGCCCTGTCAACGTAGCAGTTGCGTTCATACGTTGCCCCTGCCAACCAAACAACATTGAGGGCAACAGCGATGGTGGTCTCCTTGGAGACTCACAGCGAGTGAGCGGGAGAGAGCACTTGACACCCAAAATTGATGCACAGCTGCAGCACCGCACCGAGACCGTGCCACATTAATTAGGCAAAATATTGACATGCTGATGTGTGGTGTTGGCTATTGATTTATGCATCTCGCTCCCCGCCTATTGGAGAATTTTATTGGATTATTTTCAAATACGATTATGTGTGGATGCTATCGTGTGGTGTGTGGCATGTGAGTGTGTGTGGTGAATCTATGTGAGTTTTTTGGGCAGCATTATGGATGAACTTCTGTGGATATTACCTTTTTACTCTTGCCCTTTTTGCCGCAAGTGTTGAATGGACTGAGGCGTAGCATCAAGTGAAGCAGAGCATCCCATCGGCCTCTGCCTAGAAATCAAATAATGTTTCGGTTTAGGCTACATTAAAAGCTGTTCAAAAAACTCTCAGAGACTGCCAGACTTAAGCTACATTTTTTGTTCTTACCATACTTTTGTTTGCTGCAATTTCTTCCCATATTTTGAGAATCTAAAAGTTCCTCAGAATTGGTCTTTAAATACTTTGATGCCAAATCATTAGACACCTTTGATGCCGTATCATTGGAAATGTGTTTGCCCAAAATCGAAAGCTTTTCGCTGTCCGTTAGATGCAGAGAACTTTTCGTGGATTGTTTCAGTTTGAAACATCTTTGTTGCAGCGCATTGCCCTCTTCGATTAACTTTTCATAGCTCCTGAGCAGCCGTCGCACATCCACATTCTATAGCTCCTCGGGCAACTCGTGGAGATCATTCAGCTGCTGCGAGGTCTTGCGAAGATCCTCGAAGCCCTGAATTAGTCTTTTGATATTAATATGGCCGGACCTCGAAGTCGAACTGCCTTTTAGTTCACCCCGGAAGGTCTCCCCCACAGGGGGAGGTGCTCATCCGGATGAACATATCTGTGGCCTGGTGCTCCCGCAACTCGCGGAGTTGAGTCTTCAGCTCGGCGAGGTAGGCCAATTCGCTGGCTGTTGGCGGCTCGGTTGCCATTTTCAGTTTTGTGTAGGTCATCAATCACAAGGCAACCCACCCACAATAAACAGAGAATTTTGCGTCTGGATTTATTGCGAGTTTGATAAAAGAAGTAAGGAAAAAGTCTACTCGGATTGGATTGTACCAAAATATTTCGACTGGTGTTTTGGCCTATTACTCGATATTTTTATGAGCCTCAAATTGAGATATCGGTGGCGCGGCGCCGGTGGTTCCTAAATGAGTTGTAACCCACAGCCTCTTGCCTCAAAAACAATTGATAGAGCAGGATATATACACCTCTCTATATGTATATCTTTAGTTTAGCCTTTTACTCGTTTCGGCTTGGGATTGTGATGGTGGGCAGGGGATTGGGGGTTAGGAATTTCACGAGGAAAAACGTGACGCTACAGGGGCGTGACTGCTGTTGATTTCACCTGAAGGTACTGCACTGTAATCTCCCCCTTACAGCCTCCTGCAGCAGCAGCAGATCCCCAGACCTCTTTTCGATCCCACCTCCTCCTTCTGGACTCTGTGCAATTGTTGTTTTCATATTTTAATGCTTTTTTGAGTTGGTAGGCGTGCTACAACACGATTCTTTGGCCCGATAAGCTGTTATTTTTATGGCCCCGCTGAATCGGATCGACGCGGAGTGCCTGGGCACTGGGAGTACAGTGGGAGTAAGGAGTACGGAGTGGACTGCTATGCTCTGTGGTGTGGTGTGGGCTGGCTGCCGACTTAAAGAAGTTGAAATTATTACACCGCAATTGTCTTGATCGTTGATTTATGTGCGCTTTTGTTGTCGGCTCTTTGGGTCTTTGGCTCTCGGCACGGCACTCTCAAATCCGTTGTATATTTTTCTTGGTAAAGTTTTGGGCCAGGAGGCAAATTTGTGTGGCTGTTGATATTTATTAGCCCCGTTCGGGGCATCAATTGTGTATTTAATATGGGAAGTTGATTTTGCCTCTCATTAGCCACCGCTTTTTTTGCATCCAACCACCTTCCTTTTGTTGGTTTTTCCATATATCTCGTTTGTTTCTTTATTATCCTCCATATACCCGAAGAGTAAATAGGGTATATTGTATTTGTGGGGGGAACGTTCCCAAACCCCACAAAGTATATACATATGTACATCTATTCTTGATCAGCATCAATAGCTTATTCGATATGGCTTTGTCAGTCCGTCCCTCCGTCCGGTTGTCCGTCCCGATGAGCGACTAGTACTCAGAAACCAGAAGAACAACAGCCACTATATTTTGCATCCAGCCTACTGTACTATCACACTGTTAGAAGTGTGTTTCTAAATTTCGCTCCCACAAAGGACGAAAAAGTTCTACATCCACAATACTGAATATAGGAGACAACTAAAAATTCAGCTCCGTAGATAATGGTCATATCTATTAGAGCCCCGAATTGAGATCGGCTCAGATCCTTATTATTGCCAGAATGAAGAAATGTATTTTTAGTGGCTTCCGTCCACCTCTTCCAGCAGCTTAGTTTATGCTTGCTTATTGTTGCCATTCTTTCTCGCTCGCACACGCTGCCTCATGCAGTGCGTGGCTCTGGGGGAGGGCAACAAGCTAAAAGTACATGTTGGTGTGGGAAGTAATGTAAATGACAGAATTAAAAGAAAATGTAAAATTAGAAAAACGTATAAGGTTAAAATTCTCGTGTTTAGCCAACAACGAGTTGTTTGCTTAGTGATCCATGCTTCTGTAAGCTCTCACTGCTATAAGTGTATTTCAAAATTTTGCCCCGCCTCCTTCTGCACACGCAAATCTCGAAAATCTGCGGTATAGACAGTTTTAAAGAAAGAAGAAATCTAAAAACGCCATTCCGTAGGGAATGACCATATCTATCAGATCACCGAATTGGCTGCGTCCACCCACATTTTGCACATTCTTTCATCCACACTCTGCTTCGTGAGGTGTTAGGCTCTAGGGGAGAGGGGCGAGCGAAAAGGGCGGGTTGGCGTGAGAAGTGATGTAGGTGTAGATGTAGAAAGCATATGTAGAACAAATGTAAAATTTGAATAGAACCACTGATTCGATACAAGTCCAATCTCCGTGCAGCTTATCTGCAGCGGCTGACACGAGTTTCGATGGCTACGATGGCGATGGCGATGCCGATGTTAATCAGCAACCAGCTCACGGACGCGGAGACGTACGACCGATGCAACATGCGGTGCGCTGCACCGCACAGAGATCCCGTCGAGATCGCATTAGGCAAGGGGCAGAAAAGGGCATTAGGCAAGAGGAAGGGGAAAATAAGCAAGTTGCAAACTGTTGGCGGCATCGCCATTGATTTCACTTCGCGACCCCGTTAGCGCTTTTCGAATCGTTTTTACCTGCAACATTTTGTGTGTCTTTTCTCGTTTCCCCCCCCCCCCCCCCCCCCCCCCCCCCCCCACTACCCACTAGGACACAGGGGGGGCCACCCAGCGACACACAGGCAAGACGATATCGCATCTCATGATCCTCCCTCGCGACCACCCNTCAGCCCTGCTCGCTTAAGTGGTTTTAGCTGGATGAACTTTAGCTGGAGATTAAAACTAAAATCGTACATTCAATACGTCTCTAAATGGTTAATGAGGTCGATCTTGACAGGGGAAAGGGCATAAGGAGCAGGCCTAAATTATTTTAAAGCTTTATAATATTCTTTATAATTTATTTATATGTCTTTATAATTACCATTCTATGAAGAGAACTGGGAGAGTTATTGTATGAGTTACTTGCAAGATTTGCCCTCCATTTTCTTTGATACAATTCTTGCAACCTTTATCCTCTATTTCCTTAAATTTAAACGTCTTATAATTACATTTAAATCCAAATAGAATAATTGATAATGAGGTTATATTGATTTGCGGACACATGGACACACAGCATATGGAATGCAATCAGTGTACACACATCCGAAATGTCGACGCCTAGTCAAATATTAAACACACTCACGAGAGTGAGATTGTCATGGTTCCGCGGAACATGTTCCAACAATTGTAAACTGACATAACAAATAGTTCTAAGAATTCGTCATACTTGCATGCCACCAGAGGCTGAAACACGAACACGAAGCACACGCCCACATTTTGGACAGTGCCATGCGAGCAGGAGCATGGGCAGGGGCTGGGGAAATTATGTGCCTTGTGTGTTCACTTTGATGTTGCACCGACGGACGGACATGCACGTTGGCAGACGTCTGTTCACCTAATTATCACACTTTTTGAGGCCTCGTAAAAGCGAGACGAGACGAGAATCAACCCAAAAAGGTAATGAGAGGGCGGACGGACAGAGTTTCGTTTTCCATGGGAATGAAACGTGAAACATAACGTGTTCCATTCCGTTTCGTTTCGTTGCATTGGTCTCTCAGTTGGGAAGCATCATAAACCTATAAAAGCGTGAAAGGATAGGAGCGGGCCACATCAAAGGGGCTCGCCTAGCATATGATATATATATATTTAAGACAGAGTAGGAGTGCGGGAGCGAGGTTCCATGGGGTATAATTAGAATGACTTTGCGTTGATCTACAAAGGGAGCGTCTTTTTGGTAGTTGAATATGATATTTACATAAAAAATCTATCCACGGAAACGAATCGACAAATCGAACTAATCAAAAGTTACCTACAACTTGATTATCGATTGAAGTTAGTTCTCGCAATGGCTCGACCCCTTCCGAACCAATTTCCAGCACACCTTACCCATTCCTTTTTTATTTATAAAAATATAGCCCCTCTCTTGTCCATTTATCAAGCAAAAGAATTGGAATACTTACCCCCAGGCCAACTTCATTTGAGATTTCTTGTATTAGTTTCAGTGTAGCAGCCAAATTAGCGGCAATTTACATCCGCTAACGAGAGAGTGAGAGCCACGGCGCTGGGGGAGAACTGACTTATAATCTATGGGATTTACGAGAAGCCAAGAGAAGGCAGGAAAGAATTAGACCTTAGTCCGGCGGGAAATGAAAAATCCCGACCAACGGCAAAACCGCCAGCTACACTTGCACATGCTAACTAATAAATTTCATTGATGTGTCTATTTTCGGCTGCCCCCAATTACTCAACCCCTCCTCTTTAGAGCCCTAAAGAGCCTCCTCCAAGTGCCAGCCTGCAGCGGAAGCAATTTGTAGCTACAAACTGTAATTTCCCAACTAAGACCTGTTCCCTGTAACGTCGCTGGGCCAACGCCTCCTCCTCTTCTGATATTCCTCCAACCAAATAAAAAAGACGTCGATAATTCTTAAGGCAACGGCGCGAAAATCGGGCAAGTTTTCGCTGTCAGTGGTCGGTTCTAATAGGGGTAGGGGAGGGAGGACCGGCGTGTTGGCTTCACAAAGCAATTGCTGCACATTTTATTTAACCTTCTTTATGGCCTCATTATGTGCCATACACCCCGTCCGGCACCAGGACCGGGACCGGCGCCGAGGCCGGGGCGTGCAGGCAAAATATATATCTTTGCCGCAATTCTCCGGAATCGGGTATAGCACACTCTTGACTTGTGGGGAACAGAAGTCGCTTCGGGAGCCGAAGGGATGGCAAAATGGGTGCGAAATGTCTGGCGGAAATGAGGCTACGAATCAAGCAAATAAATGTTTTATAAAATGTTTCCAGCACACACAAAATAACTACTGGGGAGGAGTACAGTTCCAGACCCAGCTCTGGACCTGGCCCTGGCTCCAGCTCCATCCCCAACGTTTCTCCGAGCCATTAAAATTAAATTTATCGTTCGCAATGTTTTAGGGTATTCGAAATTTCGTACAAAATGGAGTTACTTGGCACTTTGGTAGCAAAATGAATGCAACTCCAACCCAGTCAAATAAACTGCTACTTTGTCTCTTAATATTTCCACTAGAGAGCCAGCGAGAGTCTCTGCCACACATATTATTAACGATGATGTCTCTTTTAGAGTGGTTTTTAGAAGGACTGAAAAAATAACAGAATATCCTAAATATTACTGATTTATTCTATGCTTTAAATTTAATATCTTAACGTCTCTTGTTGATATCTTTATCGCCTGTCGATGCTTTCTTTTGCCTTGTTTTAAATTTACCATATATCAATTCCAATCAAATTGTTTTAGGCAAAAAGAAGAGGACCCTACTATAACTCTTTTGAACTGCAAGTGCCAGGAGTGCAGAGAGTTAAATGCAGTTAAGCAAGGGGGCAACTTGTGGCCATAAATTTGTGCACAAACGCGCAAAAGTGGAGAAAATACAACACCGAAAAATGGTAAAAAGGCCAAAAGTGGAGGCAAGTCTGTCGCTGAATGCCTGTTTGCCTATAGTTTTACAGTTTTACAAACAGGAGAAGAGTCCTGCTTTGGGGCCGGTTCTACGTACAGTATCTGTTTCTGAGTGTGTGTTTGTGTGTGTTGGGGCGATATCTAGCGCACTTTCAGCGCGACGATAAATTTCCCAGCCAAATGTGTAAATTATAAATACGAGCAATTATTTTAGCTCTACTTAACAAATTACCATGCCATAGCATATGGGGCAAAAGGTATAAATTACCGACTTTTACGACTTGCGGAAATTGTATGGCGACGATGACCGAAACCACCGAGACGATGCAAGCAGGTTATGCCCCGTGCCCCGTACCCCATGCCAATTTTCACCATGTGGGTCCATGTGTGTGCCGGGGGGTTTTTGCTTCTATGCAAGTGTTTGTGCGAGTGCCTCTGCTTAATTGTGTGTTTAGGTGATTATACTTAATTGTGTGTGTGTCAGGGCCAAGAACGAAAGCGTCGACGTCGGCATGCTTCCTAGCATCCTCTCCCTGTCTGTTGGAACTTCCTGGCTCGTTCTACGCTGCAGAGTCTGGGCTCTCTCCACATTTTCGTTTGGGTTGCGGTGTAAAACTTATCGAATCAACTTTTAAGCAGCGCAAATGACGTTTCGGCGGTGCTAGAGGTGAGACTACGAGTTTTTGGAGGAGTGGGAGCCTTGGGCGTTGAGGGTGCACTTCTAACCTCACTTGATAACTTGATAACTTGCGAGTTGGTTGTAGGGAAGGGGGAAACACTGACTTTTGGTCGTGTGGAAAAGAGGATGCCGAGTGCGGTATCTGTTTAATTGCATTGTTAAGATTATGTTGTTTTGTATCCTTATTTCCTGTGGTGCTTGCAAGTTTGTGGATTATGGGAACGGATTAGCAGTTGACTATTTGCCAATATTTCGGGTGTTTATTATACCCGGTACTCGAAGAGTAAATAGGGTATTTTGTATTTGTGGGGAATAACGGTTGTATGTAACGCACAGAAGGAAGCGTTTCCGACCCCATAAAGTATATATATTCTTGATCAGCATCAATAGCCGAGTCGATAGAGCCATGTCTGTCTGTCCGTCTTGTTTGTCGGCTCGTTCTCAGAGACTATAAGAGCTAGAGCCACAAAATTTTGGCTCCGGACTGCTGTATACTCACACTGAAACCAATGTATTTCAAAAATGAGCCACGCCCCTTCCGCCCCCGCAAAAGGGCGAGAACCCCCCAAATCTACAGCTTTGAAGATACAAGAAAACTAAAAACCATTCCGTATGAAATGGCCATATCTATCAGATCACCAAATTGGGATCCGATCGGATCATTATTATAGCCACAATGGAGAAATTAATTTCCAGTGGCTAAACCCACCCTGTCCCGCAGCTTTTGTTGCTCTTTTTACATTCTCTCATTCACACTCTGCTTCTGCTTCACTCGGCCCCTGCCTCTGCCCACCACCTCCCGTTGCCCCAACCGTCTTTTAACTCACCCCGTCCGCAGCTTATATTTGTTTTTTTTTGTGTGCGGTCGCTGCCTCTGCCTTTGACGCGAGTCTGCAGTATGTTGGTCTAGGGAAGGGCGGCGAGCGTGTTGGTGTGAGAAGTGTTGTAGATGTAGATGGCAGATGAAGAAAAAATTTAAAATTTGACAAAACACCGCTGAGGTGCAGATGCACTATTGTCCCAATGACCAGTTTTGGTGGCTGTTTACGCCAATTAGCCAAATTATGGCCCGGAGCAATTAGTATTTTGTATAAGTAAAATGAATTTGTAGCATTAAGCTATTGAATTGTTGCATTTACGACACACTGACAGAAGCTTGTTGCTATAGAACATACATGTGATATGTGAATACGATAGAGAATGAGGAAGAACATGCATTTAATAGGTGAATATCGAAATTGAAAAGAAGAAGAGATTAAATTGATTTGAATTCCGACTCGGTCGAACAGCAGCACTTGGCTGTTAAAAGTTAAAACCAAGACACGCTTTTAACGCTCTGTATTAGAAAAAGAGTGACCATCAAAGTTGCGTACGAGAAATTTGCATAGATGGCGCCACTTTCGAAAAATCTGCTGTGAAACCTAGCGGTCATTATTGTACAGAATGTGCAGGGAAAAAGTACCAATATTATTTCTGTTTTAAATATCTCATAAATTGGAAAATACGATTAACTGGTCCAATTTTTTTGATGCATTTTATTTCGTAGGCTTTTTACTACGTGTTTTGTAATGTGAACGATATCTAGTGGTTGGCGATGTCTTCTACATCTAGATGTAGTCCTGAGTGCCGGGTATAAAAGTTGTGACGCGTAAGAAGCGTCTCACACGTCCCTTCCCGTCGTTTTTGAAATTATCACATTAAGTTACACATTGACTTTGAAAGGAATTTCATAGTGCAAAAATCTGGCAACCAAATGATAAGCAAAATAGTTTAGTTTTGTTAGTTGAATAAAATTCAAACCCCCACTCCAAACTCTTTCCACTCCCACCCATGGCACACTCATACATTATATTTGCAAATAACTTAGATAAATCAATTACACCACTAGTTAATCACAACACAAACCACAGTACACTCCCATCCGACATCATGCAGTGAAGTGGCTTAGGGGCAAGCCCCTCTGGCTAGTTCATTCCATCAAAGTTCCTGTCCAACTGTTCCCGCAACCCCTCCTCACTCATCGACTATGGCGCTGGCAGCGAGCCATTAATCATTTTCACAAGCAGCCAAGTCGCAAGACTTGATTCAAGTTTTGATTTGTTTTTGTTGGGTAGAGGAACAAAAGAACAAGCAAGAAAATTTGTGAAACGCTTCGTATGAGGCACAAGTTTTATACCCGGTACTCAGTCAGTATATCTGCACCTTAGTGGGTTTTTTCAAATTAAACATTTCAAATTTTTTCTACATCTATCATCTACATCTACATACATCACTTCTCCCGTCAACACGCCCTTTTATCTTACCACCTTCCCCTGAAACGCACACTATATGAGGCAGAGTGTGCGAGCGACAAGGAATGTCAACAAAGAGCAAGCATAAGAATAGCTTCTGGCTATAATTATCATCCAATTTAATCCCGATTCGGTGACATGATAGATTCTTCCTTCCTTCCTGGTTCAATTGCGTTTTTAGCTTTCGACCTTTGTCGTGGAGGAAGGGGGCGGGACTAATTTTTACACTTTTATTAGAGTGATTTCACATCAAAATGGAGGCAAAACTCGGTGGCTCTAGCTCCTAAAGTCTCTAAAAACTAGCCGACAAAGAAGACGTTAATGCTGATTAAGTATATAATTACTTTTTTGGGTCGGAAACGTTTCCTTCTGTGTACACTTTCGAGCACAAATACAATATACTCTATTTAGTTTTCGAGTACCGTGTATTACAAAATGAATATTTTTCGTTGCTTCTAACGCAACGCTGGACACAAGATTGATGTGAAATTTGTGTTGGGTCCTCTAGAATATGCTAGCTCTTGGCAAGCAAGCGGCAGTCGGTGGCAGTCCTGTGGCAGTATCCCCCATGCCCCCACTTTGATAATCTTTCTTCATCATTCTTTTTTGATAATCACTTTGAAACCGAGGAGCAATTGATTTGAAAAATTCTAGCGCCAGCCAAAACGAGATTTCAATTCGAAAAGTGCTCGACACTCTCTCTCTTACGGACAACCCTATCTCTCCAGACGACATTGAGTGCGAAAAATATTGTGGCCGTAAAATATTTTGTATTTTGGGTTAACTTGCGCCTTGCCTTTGCCTGCGACTCTGACTTTGGCCCTGACTATTCTGTGCTCTCTGGCTCTGACTCTGACTCCGAGTATGAGTCCGACTGTGGCTCTGGGATGCCAGACATTCCGGCACGCCATATATCATTTCAGCTTTAAGGGTTGTTGATGGCCTCCATAAATTATATTTGCACGCGATTCGCCTTCAAACTACTGCGCCAAAAATATAGATATGTACATACATCCCATGGAGGTGGGACGAAACCCGAATACGGAATGCCGAGAGCAATTGCAGAGCGCATTTCATTTACATAACTAGGATATATTTCTTTTTCCATTTACTTTTTCGTGGTTAGAGTTGCAGCTGTCTCCAAGGGCGTTTTCTTCATCGGGCGGAGGGACAGGAGAGAAAGGAAAGGGCTAAAAGATGTCTATTTATATAATATAATATAATATAATATAATATAATATAATATAATATAATATAATATAATATAATATAATATAATAAAATATAATATAATATAATATAATATAATATAATATAATATAATATAATATAATATAATATAATATAATATAATATAATATAATATAATATATTATAATATAATATAATATTATATAATATAATATAATATGTGTCTTCGTCGATCTCTCCAGCCTGCCCTTAGTTATTCTGTCTTCGTACAGAAGCTCCACAACTAATTAAACCCATATACGCTTAACATCTACGTCTAATAGTACTGGTACATCTACACATAACATTGTACATACTCGTCAAATCGCTATTAAATAATTTGTACATTTTCTTGCATTGAACCCTCTCGGCATTTTTATTAAACATTCAACAGCTATTAAAAACGCTTAGTAGCTCAACAGCTTTTTTATACCCGGAACTAGAAGAGTAAAAAGGGTATATTGTATTTGTGGGGAAAATTGGTTGTATGTAACGCACAGAAGGAAACGTTATAGATCCCATAAAGTGTATACATATATACTTGATCAGCATCAATAGCCGAGTCGGTAGAGCCGCCCGTCCGTCCGTCTGTCCGTCTTGTTGAGCGCCTGGATCTCAGAGACTATAAAAGCTAGAGGCGCCAATTTTGCATCAAGATGGCATACAGTCACACTCTTGTAAGAGTGTGAAATGTCCTGTATCCACAATTTTGATGATAAGAGAAACTAAAAACGCAACGTATATACATATGTACTAATGAGAACCGGGTATATACAAGTTGTGACGCGTAAGAAGCGTCTCACATGTCCCTTCTCGTTTTTAAATTATTTATAATTCTTTTTTGTATAGGTACTAGACAGAAACTACTTCCTTAACCTCTATTTTTCCACATTTTCCTAAACATTTATCAGAATTTCTAGATCATTTTATACACCCCAACTGCTAACCCAATTCCCAATAAATATTTTGCACTCGGCAGGGGCATCAATCAAACAGGCCTGCCGTTTTCAAAGATACTCCGCTCCATCCATCCATTCCCTTTCCTAATGCCCGATGCGAACCTCATTATAGTGGCGGGTCATTACTCAGCTGGACACCGACAAGTCGCTGCCTGCCTGCCTGCCCAGCCTTCAGTCCTCCCCCTCAAATACCTCAAATTCCCTCTCTATATATGGCGAGTATATCCCGCTGCGGTCAACAAAGTCCATGACTTTATTAATTGCTGCTCATTAGCGCTCTGGGATCATCAATCAAACTGACCGAAACAGAGTCCCCGGAATTCATACGAGTATATCCACCACGAGTAAGAGATACTGGTAGGGGAACTGCGCTACACGATGACCCACAGATGCAGATAAATCATAATTTAGTGGCAGACAAGTGCAGATAAGCCTGGTGGCTGCCGTCGCCTCTAAAAAACTGCAGACAGGGCGCACATGGGCGACTTTCACTCTCTCTCCCTCCATCTCTCTGTTTTTGGGCGCCTCGCAAACTTTGTCGCCATCGGACATTATCGCCATTTCTAATCGAAGGCTCAGGCACGGCATCGAAGCACCAGGCTCCAACAACAACAAAAACGAGAAGGGACGTGTGAGACGCGTCACAACATTTTTACCCGGCACTCAGTACTACATCTGCACCTTAGCGGTGTTTTGTCAAATTTTAAATTTTTTCTTCATCTTTCATCTACATCTACAACACTTCTCACACGAACGCGCTCCTTTAGCTTGCCGGGCTTCCCTAGATCCACACACTGCAGACTCGCGGCAGAGGCAGAGGCCGAAGCAGAGTGCGAATGAGAGAATGTGAGAAAAACAAATATATGCTGCGTGACGTGGTGGGTTAAAAGTCATCAGAGGCAAAGGCAGAGGGGCGGCAGAATCAGGGGCCGAGTGAAGCAGAAGCAGAGTGTGAATGAGAGAATGTGAAAAGTACAACAACAGCTACGGGACAGGGTGGGTTTAGCCACTGCAAATTAATTTCTTCATTCTGGCTATAATAATGATCCAATCGGATCCCAATCCTCAATCGGATTTGGTGATCTGATAGATATGGCCATTCCCTACAGAATGGCGTTATTAGTTTTCTTTTATCTTCAAAATTGTAGGGAGGTTTTTCCCCTTTTGCGGGGGCGGAAGAGGGTGTGGCTCGTTTTTGAAATACACTTGTAACAGTGTGAGCATACAGAAGTCTGGATGCAAAATTTGGTGGCTCTAGCTTTTATCTTCTCTGAGATCCAGGCGCTCAACAAGACGGACGGACAGACGGACGAACAGACAGACATGGCTCAATCGACTCGGCTATTGACGCTGATCAAGAATATATATACTTAATTGGGTCGGAAACATTTCCTTCTCTGCGTTACATACACCCACTTTTCCACACAAATACAGTTGACCCTATTTACTCTTCGAGTACCGGGTGTAAAAATGCAATCAGACTTGGGAGAGCCCTTTATTGGTTTCCTCTATCTGAGCTGCTGAACTGCCTGAACTGCCGCTCGGCTTTTCCAAAACGCAAGCGCAAACTCTTGAAAGTCTTAAAAGAATATTTTATTGAGTAACTTTCCCTTGACCATATGAAACGATGTGTGCATTTTGATTACTTTTTCATTATAATTCCAATTATCGGTAGTTGCTTGATTGCCTTTCCCTTTCCCTTTTAACTGTCGTTAAAATAGAGTCGTCTGACCCACCGTCTGACCCACCAATGGCTAATAGCTGACAACGATTTGAAGTTTTAATTTGGGTCTCGCTTGTCTGGCGACAACGGTCGCAGTCGTTCAACTTCTTCTTTTGGCGCCCTGTCACGAGGCGACTCTAATTAACCACACAAGTATGTAGAGCACTGTCAGAAAATGCACCGTCATTCTAGCCGCAGAAAATCTCGTCGTCGTCGGCCCACATACAGAGGGCTAGCAAAGACCAAGAGCGCAGCCCGCGACAGCGGCTCATGTTTATAATGCTCATAATTCACAAACGAAAATTCAATTGGCCAAAGCTTCAGCACTCGACTTGAGTCGGTTCTGGTCTTGGACCTAGACCTGGACCTGGAACTGGAACTGGAACCCTGGTACTCTTGTGCGGTCAAAGTGCCATTAATAAATTAAACCCATTTAACATGCGTCATAAATTTATAAACAATACACCCAAAGCTAATTAGCCGACACGAAAATTGCTACGAACGTGGTCCAAAAGGGGAGCCAGAGCACAAAAGACACAGACATAAAGTTGGAGTTGGAATGTTGAAGGCGAAGTGAAAAGAAGAGAGAAAGGGGCATATTGTTTCACGGAGCCAAAGTGCAAGTGTTTGGGCATCGTATTGCATATTTTGGGGTTGAACAGCGGGCTGTGTCTGCTGAAAGAGTGATTCAAGGAAAAGGGTAGATGTACGTGCATTTCTTACATATTTATTTGTAACTGAGCTAATGAAGAGATCTTTCATACCGATCCACAGATAACTCATTTTTATTCTTAGGATTTTAGGCATTGCCCACCAATGCAAGGCAAGGGGAACCCCTAGAGGCTTATTCTCAAGTAGTACTCGAATTTTCTCTGTGTGGTTTGATTGCAGAAAAGTGCCCATAACCGACCACAGTCTGTTGGCCATTTGGTCTTCGAGATTGTCTTTCTATTCGGCTGGATATTTTCTCTTGTACTGTTTTTGGCTGGCTGGTCGCTTGGCTGACTTGCTTCATAAATAAAATAAATTCGTACTCAAACCGACAGCCATAAATAATAAAGTGCAAAGCTCCGCCCCACCCCATAGTCTTTGGTCAGACGTGGCTGCTGCTGCTGTTGGTCGGTGCGGGCCAACTCAATTTCCACAAAGGCAACACTTTCTGCTTGGCGAATTTTAAGATTTACGCTGACACGTGACAAGGGGCAGGGAGTCATCGCTGTGGGAGAAGTTAGGGGCGAGTTGGAGCTGAGCTTTTTGTAATTTTCTGTGAATTATGTCGTGTTAGTTGGAAATTGTTGCTGCTGCTGCTGCTTGTTGAATACCGTTTTGTCTCTGACTAAATATGGTTGGTAAAAGTGAAGCGGGGAAAAAACTTCAGTTGCGATAAGATTTCTGTTTTGGTTTTGGCTCTCAGTTATTGTAAGTTGGGTTGTGATATGCATTCGAGTCAAAAGTAATACAGCTTTAATGGCATATTCCACTGTGGATTGAAGATTGAAACTGTTTAGCTGATCAGTGGAAGGAATTTTGGTTATGTAGTGTACTGATGAAGAGTGTTTCGCTTAATCTAATCTAGCATCACCCTAACACCAAATCTCTGCATAATATTATAATAATTTATTTATTATAAATTATAAATTATACATTTATAATTATTTACTTATAATTATAAAATCCATCCATGGAATTGGGAACAACTGCCGGCGCCCGAATTATAACGTCAGCATATGGTCCCACGTATATTCGGAGTGCTATAAGTTCAATTTTACAATAAAGAGACATTCATTATAACGACATCAAAGAAAGCAGTGTTATTACAGTTAAAAGAATTTCAGGTTTGGGTAAATATTCTGTAATAAATTCTGGGATGTGACATTTAAACGAATTTTACTTTTCCATCAGATGTTGTGGAAGCTGAATTACTGTTCAAAGAGCGGAATGGGAATGTCTTTCCCTTAGAATATAATTTTGTGTTGCTTAAGAATTTAAACCGATTTCGTTAAAAGCACTGCACTACACTACACCCCTTTTCATCCTCATTTCGATCCCCAAATTTTACCGAAATTCCCCTGAATCCCTCACAGCATCCACATACATAGATTATGTTCTCCTGGTTTTCCGGGTCGCAGACACAGTGCCTCTCATTATCATAACTCAAAGCGTTCGTCGACAGACGGATAACAGCTTGCCTAAAACTGCCACTGGCAGTGCCGCGGCCACTCCTCTCGCTACCCCGGTCAACCATTCTTATACCCGGTACTCGAAGAGTAAATAGGGTATATTGTCTTTTTTTTCTCTATATTAACAATCTGTTGTTTTAAACAATAAGTAAATTGTATAGTTAATATTCAATTAACAGAAATAGCAGTTTTCCAATGAGCCCTGCTATTATATATATTGTATTTGCGCGGGAAAAATGTAACACACAGAAGAAAGAGTTTCCGACCCAATAAAGTATATATATTCTTGATCAGCATTAATAGCCAAGTGGATGTAGCCATTTGTTCTTTTCTTCCGTCCTTCCGTCCGTCCCTCAGTTCCTCCGTCTGTCCGTCCGTCTTGTTGAGCGCCTGGATCTTAGAGACTATAAAAGCTAGAGCCACCAAATTTTGCATCCAGATGGGGCTGTATACTCCACTGTTACAAACATGCGAAAATCTGCTGTATCCACAATTTTTTAAGTAGAAGAAATCTAGAAATGCCATTCTGTAGGAAATGACCATATCTATCAGATCACCGACTTGGGATCAGCTTAGATCATTATAATATCCAGAATGAAGACATTCATTTGCAGTGGCGACCCCCACCCCGCCCAGCAACTATTTTTGTTTTATGCACATTATATCGTTCCACACTCTGCTTCGTGTGGTCTGCGGCTCTTGGGGAGTGGGGCGAACGACAAGAGCGTGTTGGCGTGAAAAGTTATGTAGATGTGGATGACATATGCAACAAAAATGTAATATTTGAAAAAAAAAAACACTAAAATTCAGATGTACTACTGAAGTTGTGAAGCGTAAGAAGCGTCTCACACGTGCTTTCTCGTTTACTGTGTGTCAGGTCGTAAACATTAGCTTTCTTTGGGTTTTAATTGGATTTTATTATGCCAGTCTGAAAGTTAACTGCATGATATATTTATGATTATTATGTTTGTGCCGTGCCGTGTCTTTTGCAACAATTCTTAATTTTTCTTTGTTTTCTTATTTTACGATGTGGCTACCAGTTCTACCGAAGCAGCCAAGTGGAACGTCCAAAAGAGATACCATCCCGGTGAAAAGTTGTTTCCATTCCTGCCCAGCCCTGGCGGCTCCCCATTTTTGGTTAATTGCCTGAATGAACAACTAATTTGAAGGCAGTTCAAAAGGGGCAGCCGGCACAACAGATCAAAATTTATATTCATGGATTTAGATTCATGTGTAACGGCACTTAAAGAACTCCCCACCTGCCCTGAACAAAACTATCCACAGATTCTTCCCTCCAGCCCTATGACCGGGAGGGAGAAAGATAAAACGTGCTGCTCAGAAAATCCCCAAAATGGAAAGGGAAGAAGAAAGAGAGAGGGAGTGAGATTGCGATAGGTATTTGGGGATTCATTTAAATTTATGTGGTTTTTGGGCCATGGGCATTTAGTTTGTTTTGGGAGGGGGGGGCCTCTTGTGCAGTCAACAATTTTAATGCTTGAGCGATTGCCACGAATACCCAAGCAAAGGGAGCAACGGGTGGGCAGGGAGCGGAGCTAAAGCTGAGAAGAGCCGAAACGGAGTGGAATAATTAGTTGAAACGGAAGCTAATTTATGTTCTGGCAGTTATGTTTAAATTAATGTTACAAAAATTAAATGCTCATAAATAGAACAGAATTTATGGCCAACGAGGAGCCTCGGCAACACGGAGACAGGGAGATGGAGAGACAGTTAGGGTGCCCTGTGTAGGACCGCAGTATCAGTTGTGGCCGTATGAGACTCCAGGAGACACTCGTCTGCTGTGTCCTTGTGTAGGTGTGTGCTAAGGGCAGGGATCTTTATTTCTCATAAAGAGAGAGGCATTCCAGAATGTTGCTTTAATGTGAGTGAAGCAGTTTGTACGACTCGAATGTTTCCAATAAGCAATAAGCCAAATGTGTTCCTCAACTTTTATAATTATTATCTTTCATCAACAGCATCTACCATATCTGTAATACGCCTCAAAATTGTTTGTTGGCCTGCCAAAAACCTTACAAAAACTTTTGGCATTTTAGTTTTGTCTTGTTTTTGATTTTTGTTAATTTTTGCTTGCTTAGCTATAGTTGCTCTAGTTAAGTTGTGTTTAGCTCTAACTTTCCTCGAATATTAGCCTAACATTTATCTTTCCTGCATGCTCGTGACCGGTTCGGTTAATCGCCCCTGAGTCGGTTGGGCGGGATGAGGGCTGCGTTCTGCTGGGTTCCGCCGTAACAGGCTTTGGCTTGGTGTCGCATTGGCCACTTGATGGTGCACTAATTGCATATCAACGTCCAGACAAAATTACAAAATGATTTCCCATTCGCTGGCAATCATAATATGCATTTGATTTGCCAACTTTATTAGCCCTTCGTCGGGGCCCCTTCGTTCATTACACATTTAAAAACTCCGCTGCAGAGGGGCAGACGCCGACCCGCAAGTCAATCAAATGAGAACATCAAAGCAAATGTCGCCTGCACTTTCCACTGGGGCCCCAGAGCAGAAGATGAAGATGAAGGCGAGACCCCGCTCGCTGCTCACTGCGAAAGTTTTCTGCAATCAGAAATTGTGCTGGTGGGGGGGGAGGTCGGGGTAGCACGGAATGGGTGGAGCAGTAGACCCACTCAAAGTTCTCTATCTCTCTCTCGCTCTCTTTCCTCTGGCTGCTGCCAACTGACATTAGCAGACATGGCAATGGCATGACCCCATCTCGTGGTCTGCAATATCGCCTGCTGCTGCAGCCAGTATCCCAGTGAGTCCAGTACCCAGTGCCACTGACAACTTACTTTGGCATTTGGCTGTCAACATGCTGTCAGACATTTAAACAATAAATGACCAAACACTTTTCATTATGTTGCTCTTTGCGGTTGAGCCTGCAACGGACAACGGGGCGGGCGGGCTAAAGACTCGTCACCGGCTTTGGCTCAGCAATTGGAATGCAGTGCCAGGGCCAGACGATGCGGGAGAATGTTTGCCTTTTAAAATTGACCGATTCAAACAAAGAGGAATGTGAATGTTTTGAACATTCATACGAAATTCGTTCGATTTGTGGCACATGAAGCGAGCTAGCGTCCCTGTGATGATGTGGGTCAAATGTTGGGTCTGGTCAGAGGTCAAAGTTTTTACTGCTGTTTCTGTCATAAAAGCGGTGTCCAACGGACCCACAACGACTCCTGAGGGGGAAACGGTTGTGCTCGCCTCTGTCGGCGAGATACAAGCCGTACGAGAACCCATTTCAAAAAATGTTGACACCCAACATAGGGCAATTATATTCATTATACTTGGTATTCGAAGAGTAAATAGGGGAATAACAGTTGTATGCAACGCACAGAAGGAAACGTTTCCGACCCCATAAAGTATATATATTCTTGATCAGCATCAATAGCCGAGTCGATAGAGCCATGTCTGTCTGTCCGTCTGTCCATCCGTCTGTCCGTCCGTCCGTCTGTCCGTCTTGTTTGTCGGCTAGTTCTCAGAGACTGTAAGAACAAGAGACACCAATATGCCCACACTGAAACCAGTGTATTTAAAAAATTAGGCCCGTAATGTAAAATGTATAGTTTCAAAAAATCTCTGAGGTACAGATGTATTACTGAGTACCGGGTATAAAAGTTGTGACGCGTAAGAAGCGTCTCACACGTCCCTTCTCGTTATTATTAAATTTGAAAATGTTGCAGTTACATCAAATCAAATTTGGTTTTAATTTTTGGTTTGCTTTCGCTTTTTTAATAGAGAGACTTTGCCAAAATACCTGAATTTTATCGCTGACTGATAACCTCGAATCGTATAGCAACTTATTCAGGTTAAAGTTCGGAAGCAGCTGGACAGTTTGGAAAAAATTAAATCAAATTTGCAGAAGGATATTTCAATGGCAGAAATATGTTACCATATAATTATAAAACATAACTAGAAATCGAAGCAGAAATCATATACATACATAATATTGTACCCCGCGTCATGCGGCATCACCCTTATCATCCTCTTCGACGTTTTGTTTGTTAAACCGCTTCAGGTTTTATGCTAAGAACAGCAAAATAAAAAGAACCGCCTTAAGAACCTTAACCTTTTTTTTCCCATTCAGTGCCAGCTTCAATATAATTTATAGTGCTAACCTGCTTCAATATGGCCATATAATAACCTCCATCTGACAATAGAGGCAGGCCACAGAGAGAGAGAGAGACATAGAGAAAGAGAGAGAGAGAGAGAGCCAGAGCCACACCAATAACCACTATTCATAGTCCAAGTTCGGTCCATTCCGTGACTGCCTGCCACAGCAGCGGCGGGGAAAACGGGCCAAACGGGGAAAAACCAGCAACAATTGCGACAAGCAATTGTCGAATGACAATTTTAAATTGTTTAAATAAAATTTATGAGTGCCCAAATGTGTCGCCATATAATTCCATGCACTTTAACATAAAATTTATCACAATTTGTGTGTCGCGCATATTTCTTGTTTCCCATTAATTTTTGTTGCATACCATACTCTACCAATGAGTCTGCCTGGCTGCAAGGAGACTTTGCCAAAATACTTGAATTTTATCGCTGACTGATAACCTCGAATCGTATACCACAATCCTCCAGGGTATCTTCATCTTCGAACCCTTAAAAAAACCATCCTTTCGTGGGGGTTTCTGCTCCTTTTTTGTTCACTTAAATGGTTTATGTGGTGGACTTGGTGTTAGGGATCAGATTGGGACTTTTTGTGAGTTGTATGTGAGTTTTGCCGGCAAAATAACTGTAATTGAAATTTATTGCACAATTTATCACAGGGACAGCAGATGCAGAGACAGAGGGATGTACACGCAGATACACATATAGAGATAGTGGAAAAGATACGACAGACAGTTCAGTTCGCTGTTTGGTTAGTTTAACTCCGCTCTCTTTGTGTGCGACATATTGAAATTTATGTCAATTTAAAAAGCAAAGTTGTCATGTCAATCATAAAACTTAATTATCGCTCAATCATTTGGCCATTCCGCGCAGATCAGAAGTTCGTAACGGGCGTTTGGGGCTCAGATTAATGACTCAATTGAAATGCCAAGTCTTTCGAACCCCCCCCC